>NC_041385.1:621855807-621863820 GCF_002162155.2 Triticum dicoccoides
TCCGAGCCGGACTCGGCTGGCGGCGGCGGCGCTGCGCGCGCGCGCGGGAGGGCGGGGCGCTGGGCCGGCTGGGCCCTTGGCCCAGTCGGCGTTGCGGGTTTTTTTTTAAATAATAATTACGCGTGCAGAAAAACAAAGAAAGGAAAATCTAAACGAACTCCAAAAACTACAAAGTAAATTTTCCCCGACTCCTAAAAATGAGTCGAACAAAATGAACTTTACTCGGGGCCTAAATGCAATTTTTGAAAACACGCATTTTTCCCTAAGGCAAATAACCTCCGAGAAAATCCAAAATTTGATTTATTTATTAAATCTTCATTTTTCCTAAATTTTGGGAAAGTCATATTATTCCCTCTCTTATTTTTGATATTGGAAAAATATTTGAAGATAAAATAAATAAAATCAAATGATCCTCTTTTCATAATTTGAGAAAAACTCAAATATGAAAATTTTGAAATCTCCAACTCTCTCCGAGGGTCCTTGAGTTGCGTGAAATTTCTAGGATCGGCAAAAGGCAAGAAAATATGTAATGCATGATGATCTAATGTATAACATTCCAAATTGAAAATTTGGGATGTTACAAACCTAACCCCCTTAAGATGAATCTCGCCCTCGAGATTCGGGTTGGCTAGAAAATAGGTGAGGGTGGTCCTTGAGCAAATCTTATTCTCTCTCCCAGGTGGCTTCATCCTCAGTGTGGTGGCTCCACTGAACCTTGCAAAACTTGATAACCTTGCTGCGAGTAACTCTGCTGGCATATTCGAGAATCTTGACTGGTTTCTCCTCATATGTTAAATCATCCTTCAACTGAATTGCTTCCAGTGGCATTGTATCTCTTAGCGGTACCTCCACCATCTCGGCGTGACATTTCTTCAGCTGAGAAACATGGAATACGCCATGAACTCCTGACAGTCCTTCTGGCAATTCCAACTTATAAGCGACTTCTCCCATGCGTTGCAAGATCCTATACGGTCCAACGATATGTGGTGCTAACTTTCCTTTAACTCCAAAACGCTTAACTCCTCGAAGTGGGGATACTCGAAGATAAACTCTGTCTCCAACTTCATATTCTATCTCCTTGCATTTTGA
Source organism: Triticum dicoccoides (assembly GCF_002162155.2). Classification (NCBI taxonomy): domain Eukaryota; kingdom Viridiplantae; phylum Streptophyta; class Magnoliopsida; order Poales; family Poaceae; genus Triticum; species Triticum dicoccoides. The sequence continues at coordinate 621,856,897 of NC_041385.1, forward strand.
ATCCGCATAGCTCTTCTGTCTGGACTGGGCTACTTTGAGCCTATCGCGAATTAACTTAACTTTCTGTTCAGACTCCTTAATCAAATTTGGTCCAAACAATTGACGGTCTCCAACTTCGTCCCATGACAACAGTGTCCTGCACCTCCTTCCGTATAAAGCTTCGAAAGGTGCCATCTTCAAGCTGGTTTGGTAACTGTTGTTATAAGAAAACTCTGCATACGGCAAGTTATCGTCCCAACTAGATCCATAATCTAGTGCACAAGCTCTCAGCATGTCCTCCAAAATCTGATTGACTCTCTCAGTCTGTCCATCTGTCTGTGGGTGAAAAGCTGTACTGAATTCCAGCCTGGTCCCCAATGTTTCTTGCAACTGATTCCAAAACTTTGAGGTAAATTGGGTTCCTCTATCTAATACGATACTCCTCGGAACTCCGTGCAAACACACAATTCTGGTCATGTATATCTTTGCCAACTTAGCACTGCTATAGGTAGTCTTGACTGGAATGAAATGAGCTACCTTCGTCAAGCGGTCAACTATAACCCAAATTGAGTCATAGCCTGAACGAGTCTTTGGCAAACCTGTGATGAAATCCATGCCTAGTTTATCCCACTTCCATTCGGGTATCAGCAATGGTTGCAACAATCCTGCTGGCTTCTGATGTTCTGCCTTCACTCTCTGACACATCACAAACTGCTACATACTCCGCAATATCCTTCTTCATTCCGGTCCACCAGAACGTTTCCTTCAAATCCAAATACATCTTGGTATTTCCTGGGTGAATCGAATAGGGTGAATCATGTGCCTCTTGTAGAATCAACTTTATGATCTCTGGGTCATTTGGCACATAAACACGGTCCTCAAACCATAGGGTATCGTGCTCATCCTCACGAAATCCCTTTGCTTTTCCTTCGCTCATTTTCTCCTTTATATCTGCAATCTCTTTGTCATTTTTCTGAGCTTCTCTGATTTTATCCATCAAGGTAGACTAAATCTCCAATGCTGCTACATAGCCTCTCGGAACTATTTCCAAACATAGGTCATGAAGATCTTCTGCTAACTCCTTTGGTATCTCTCCCGTCATCAGCGTAATGACATGGCTCTTGCGGCTCAATGCGTCAGCTACTACATTAGCTTTTCTGGGATGATAATGTAATCTCATATCATAATCCTTGATGAGTTCCAACCATCTCCTTTGTCTCAGGTTTAACTCCTTCTGCGTGAAAATGTACTTCAAACTCTTGTGATCCGTGTACACCTCACAATGATTTCCAATGAGGAAATGTCTCCATGTCTTCAATGCATGCACTACGGCTGCTAACTCCAAATCATGTGTGGCATAATTTAATTTGTGAGGTTTCAGTTGTCGTGAAGCATACGAAACAACTCTTCCTTCTTGCATAAGCACTGCTCCAAGTCCTCGACGTGAAGCGTCGCAATACACCTCATAATCCTTGGTCTAATCTGGCAAAATTAACACTGGTGAGGTAACCAATCTTTTCTTCAACTCCTGAAAACTTGCCTCACAATCCTCAGTCCATATGAACTTGGTATCCTTTTTCAGCAACTCCGTCATAGGTTTTGCAATCCTTGAGAAATTCTCAATGAATCTCCGGTAGTATCCTGCGAGTCCAAGAAAACTCCGGATCTCTCCAACTGTCGTTGGTGCTTCCCATTTGGTTACGATCTCAACCTTTGTGGGGTCAACCGCTATCCCTTCTCCGGATATAACATGTCCAACAAATCCAACTTCCTTTAGCCAAAACTCACATTTGCTGAACTTGGCATATAACTGATGTTCCCTTAGTTTCTCCAAAACCAATCGCAAATGTTCCTTATGTTCCGCTTCATTCTTCGAGTAAACCAAAATATCATCAATGAACACCACGACGAACTTATCCAAAAACTCCATAAACACTTTGTTCATCAGGTTCATAAAATAGGCAGGTGCGTTAGTCAGTCCAAATGACATAACGGTATACTCATACAGTCCATATCTTGTGGTGAACGCTGTCTTAGGTATGTCCTGCTCTCGAATCTTCAACTGATGGTACCCTGATCACAAATCGATCTTGGAAAACACTTTAGTTCCTTGCAATCGATCAAACAGATCATTTATCATTGGTAGTGGGTACTTGTTCTTGATTGTTACTTCATTCAATCCACGATAATCAACAACCATCCTTAACGATCCATCCTTCTTCTCCACTAAAAGTACGGGTGATCCCCAAGGCGAAGAACTTGGGCGTATATAACCTTTATCCAATAGCTCCTTAATCTGCTTCTTGATTTCCGCCAAATCCTATGCGGGCATCCTGTATGGTTGCTTCGATATTGGGCCTGTACCTGGCAAAAGCTCAATCAAAAACTCAATGTCTCTATCCGGTGGCATTCCTGGCAATTCCTCAGGAAATACATCAGGGTAATCCTTCACCACTGGTACCTCTTCCTACACAACTCCTGATAAGGAATTTACTTGGTTCCTATTTGGTCCATGTCATGATACATACTTGATCCTTCTTCCTTCTGGCGTCGTGAGAAAAATCGTCTTACTTGCGCAATCGATGTTTCCTCCATACATCGACAGCCAATCCATACCGAGAATCACATCCAAACCTTGGGATTCCAGAATGATCAAATCCATCGGGAATACATGCCTTCCTATACTCAATGGCACTTGAAAACATCCTTGTCTGGCCATGTATTCTGCTCCCGGTGAACTTACTAGCATAGGGGTTTTAAGAATCTGAGTAGGCAGGCTATACTTTTCTACAAATCCCCTTGATATGTATGAATGCGATGCACCAGTGTCGAAAAGAACAAGTGCAGTAAATGACTTAACCAAAAACTTACCGATTACTGCATCGGGTTGAGCTTCAACCTCCTCCACATCAATGTGTTTCACCTATCCCCTGTTGAAAGGGTTTGGCTTCTTTCCAGAGCTTCCATTTCCACCTTGACCTTCGGGACATTCATTTGCATAATGTCCAGTCTTGGAACACTTGTAACAGGTGACATGGCTCAGGTCTTTCTTGGCTGGGGTTGATGGTGTGGTCCGGTTCTGGCCGTTGCTTCCTCCATTCCCATTACCATTCTTGTGGCCATTATGGTTGTGCGAACTACCTCCTCCATGGGTATGCTGAAACTGAACTCCCTGTTTAGGGGTATAACGGGGCTTCTGCTGGGCTCCAGAGTTATACTTCCCCTGCCCATACTTCCTCTTGCGATTCTCAATCTGCTGCTGCTTCCCTTCAATCATGATGGCGCGGTCTACCAACTCCTGGTAGTTATTGAAACTTGCTACCATCAACTGCATACTTAACTCATCATTCAGTCCTTCCAGAAACTTTTCCTGCTTAGCTGCGTCTGTAGCAACGTCATTTGGGGCATAACGTGCTAACTTACTAAAATCATCCACATACTGGCCAACTGTCCTTCCTCCTTGGCGTAAGTTGCGAAACTCACACTTCTTCATGGCCATAGCTCCTGCTGAAACATGGGCAGTGCAGAAAGCTTGCTGAAACTGATCCCATGTGACAGTGTCTACAGTGTAAGTGGCTGTGAAATTCTCCCACCATGCTGCTGCGGGTCCGTCAAGCTGATGTGCAGCAAACTTCACCTTCTCACCATCTGTACATCCTGCAGTGGTCAACTCCCTTCCTATCTAGCAGAGCCAATCATCTGCTACAATCGGCTTGGTGCTACTGGAATACACCGTCAGATTCAGCCTAAGGAAACGAGTCAAGTGATCCGCAGGTGGTGGTGGTGGTGGGTTGTTGTTGTTGTTTCCTTGGTTCTGTACCAATGTTTGAATCAAAGTATTCTGCTGTTGAATCAACTGAGTGATCTCTGGTGGGAAAACAAACTCGGGGTCGCGTCTCGGAGGCATCTGAAGGGTTTAGAAAAGACGAGAAATTAAGAATAGAGTGAGGTCTAAGGAGAAAACACTACCCAAATGCTCATGAGACAAATGCACACAAAATCACTTCAGTCATTTCAAACAAAGGGCATACAACGGTCTAACTATCGCAAAAGTGCTTGAACTATAATGTTTACATGGAGGGAATACTACTAATATGTGGGGGTCATTTATTAATTTGAACCGGTGGAAGACTCCATGATGTCTGCTCCAGCTTCGTCTTCAAAGTCGGGTTCACTTGGATCCGAATTGGTGTCGTTGATGATGATGTAGTTGCTCAGACAGTCGACGTACTTGTCTTCATTCTTGAGCGCTAATTTATTCTTGAGTTCTTCAATCTCATGCTTAAGATCTCTATTGTGCCTTACTACAGCTACGATCTCGTCCATGTAGTCCTTGCGTGTAGACTTCAGCTCTCCTTCAAGTTCGATGATCCTTACCTTCGCATTTTTCAACTCTATCATATCATTGCACATCTGGTTCTCCTGGCGTCGAATGTGCTGGTTTAACTCTTGGATGAAAGCTGCAATGGATCTATCCTTCTTGGTGCTGACTATCTCCCATTGTTCATTTCGGCGTCCGCAAATCTGGTAGATAGTGTCCTTGAGGTCTTCTTGATAAGCTTCTCCAATGCGTCCCATGGTGATATGAGCTGCCATGCTCTTTCCCAGACTCCAGGTTGGTGCACTGAAAACACTATCTATGGGCTTGCTGATTGGGGCGAATGTCCTTCCCGGAATGTGAGCCTGAATCTTCCAGCGCTCCTCTTCAGGCAGAGTGGCGTTGAAAGTCCCGGTGAAACTTGGTAGTCCAATGTTCAGGTACTTGGCGACTTCCTTCAAGTGGAATCCAAAAGGTGTGCCTTCATCGGGTTGAGCATACTTGATCTTTGCGTCCGTCATCCTAAAAGAGTAGAAAAGATGAGGAGTTAGAAAATGAGAAGAGAATAGTGATCTATGTCTTTAACTTAGTGGTCGTGTCCTACAGTCAGCGTGTGCTCTGATACCATCTCTGTAGCGACCCGACCTCAGATGGTCAAGTCTCTGTGCTCAGGTGTCATCCCTGGATCAGTAATGCTGACACCACACATTACTTCGAAGGATTTATAATAGAGTAGCAATCACACATTTATTACATCAATGTCCCAAAAGAGGACTTATTACAATAAATATGGCTTAAGGCCATCTAATAATGATAACAACGGAAGACTTGGAAGATAAGTGAGTCCATCAACTCCAACGACATCACTGAGTATAGAACCACGACCTAAAAGCACCTTACTCGTCGTCTGAAAAGTCTGCAACATGAAAGTTGCAGCCCGAAAATTGGTCAGCACATGGAATATGCTGGCAATGTAACACATAGAGAATAATGAATGATAAGCCTATACTATATGCATATATGGCTGGTGGAAAAGCTCTATGGTTACAGTTTTTGCATAAAGCCAGTTTTTCCCTACTGCAAAGGAATAAATTTATTTAACTATCATGGTGGTTGTTAAACATTGAGAATGGTTGACAGCATCCTCAATCCCAATTAAAAGTAATCATTAACAAACCCAACAATATTAAATCAGAGTAACATGTTGAGATTCACATGATATTCAAGTACTAGATACTCAAGATGTCCATAACCGGGGACACGGCTAATCATGATTAGTTTGTACACTCTGCAGAGGTTTGCGCACTTTTCCCCACAAGACTCGATCGCCTCCGTTTGGTTTCTCGCACTACATGGTGTTTGAGAAACGGATGACCGAGACATAGTCTTTCAGAAGTGCTAGCACCTTATGATGGGTAGACCGGTACACCTACATCCCCTACATCTGCTAGTCTACCACTATAAGAGTTCGCACGACTTAGTCAACTATGCTAGAGCCCATAATGGCTTGTGGCTGCACACGGAAGTTACTAGCATGAAATATCTTATGATCCCTTTGAGCCTGGGTGGTAGTCCAAAAGAAAAACAGGCAAGTCCTGGAAACCCCAAGTGCCTCAATCCACCCAGATGTGTATTTAATTTGCCAACTTTGATAAACCATTAATTAACAATCTCACATCTATCATGGATATTCACTCACCCAATCCACGTCTACTAGCATAGCATGGCATAATAAGCAAACGTAGAAGTAACTCCCAAAGGTTTCATAAGTAAAACAGGTAATAGGTACTACCTCATCTACTTCCCATCCCACAATTTAATTAGATCCTAATCATGCAATTTTTGAGGATTGATCTAATGCATAAAAACTGGGTAGTAGAAAAAGGTATGATCAAGTGTTACTTGCCTTGCTGATGATCCGCGAAACCTAGAGATTCGAAGTAACAAGCGGCGCACTCTGGGTGATCTATCGCAGACAAACAACAAGCATACAATAAGTACTCATATAATGCACAGGTAAATCTTGAATAACAACTCGAACCAGAAAGTTCAACTTAAAAAACCTTGGTTGCAAAAGAATCAAAAGCAACAAACGTCAAACGGCGAAAGAAAACAACTCTGTTCTAGCAAATTGAAACTAGGTCAAATTTTACAGTAGCAAAACTTTGTTTAAGTTGATTAGGCGGAACGGCGGTCTCGAAACAAAACTCCAGGCGCTTGAATCACCTGATTCCGATAAACGAGCGAGAAGATAAACTAGAACAAAGATCGGATCTGAAATCGCGATCAGAAAATCGCGGAATAAATCCGACGAAAAAGAAAACAACGAACGGTTGAACGAACGGACGTTCATTAACCGAGAATAACCGGTGATCACGTTCGTTAAGACGAACGGTCCGGCGAACGCTCGCTAAACAACAAAACCGGAAATAAAACTGATCTATGGTTTTTTTGAAAAAAAACCGAAACAACGAAAAAGAAAACCGGAACGGTTTTTATAAAAAAACCGAACCGAGGGGGAGGGTGGCGCGGCGCGGCTACCTCGACGAGGTGGGGCTCCGGCGGGGCGGCAGCTAGGCGGCGGGGCGATGGCGCTGGCGGCGGCGGAGGCGCAAGCGGCGGCGACG
>NC_041385.1:621863976-621882108 GCF_002162155.2 Triticum dicoccoides
TAGGACGGGGGGTGTTGCTTGGGGGAGGGGGCAAGCAAAGGCGGCGGCGGCGCCATGGAGTCCGAGCCGGACTCGGCTGGCGGCGGCGGCGCTGCGCGCGCGCGCGCGGGAGGGCGGGGCGCTGGACCGGCTGGCTGGGCCCTTGGCCCAGTCGGCGCTGCGGTTTTTTTTAAATAATAATTACGCGCGCAGAAAAACAAAGAAAAGAAAATCCAAACGAACTCCAAAAACTACAAAGTAAATTTTCCCCGACTCCTAAAAATAAGTCTAACAAAATGAACTTTACTCGGGGCCTAAATGCAATTTTTGAAAACACGCATTTTTCCCTAAGGCAAATAAACTCCGAGAAAATCCAAAATTTGATTTATTTATTAAATCTTCATTTTTCCTAAATTTTGGGAAAGTCATATTATTCCCTCTCTTATTTTTGATATTGGAAAAATATTTGAAGATAAAATAAATCAAATCAAATGATCCTCTTTTCATAATTTGAGAAAAACTCAAATATGAAAATTTCGAAATCTCCAACTCTCTCCGAGGGTCCTTGAGTTGTGTGAAATTTCTAGGATCGGCAAAAAGGCAATAAAATATGTAATGCACGATGATCTAATGTATAACATTCCAAATTGAAAATTTGGGATGTTACAGTGTTGCTCCGCACCAACCACGCGCACCAGCAGCTCTCGTGCACAACCAGAGCCTCGCCTCTTGCCTTGCAGCCGCCCATCACCGAGCTGAAACCACCATGGCCGATAGCTCGTAAGCTTCGAGACCATGCCACACACGTCCCAAGCATTCTCCACACCTATGCGCTTCACCCTGAACCTTTCCGCACGCCCGTTGTAGCTCTGCATCCATAGCATGCGCCATGCTTGCTCGCTGCCATCGCCGCTGAGATCCCCATGCGTGCTTTAGTTTGGGTCCTGGTCGCGTTGCCCATATGCTTTATCTTGCGCCGATCTCCCTTTGCATCACCAACACAAAGCTAGCCCAGTGGCTATCGCAGCCAGTATACATCCGAGGGGTCTGGGGTTTGATTCCCAGCTGCCCCAATTTTTGCCCTGTTTTTCTTTACTGTTGCACGCGCACACACTCAGCGCTCACTCGGACCAAGTCCTCCTGGGCCGCTGCAGGTTGCTGCAATCCGGCCCGCATTTGTTTTTTTCATCTCAGAGTTTTTCTCTATTTTCAGTGCATGCATATTTACAGTAAATGCCATCATTTTAAAATGCTCATACCTTAATGTCCATGCATCCAAATAAAACATGTTACATATGTAAAGTGCTCAGATTTTCCTGTACTTTCATAATATGCAACTTTCATCCATGTTTAAACTTGTTGTTTGCATTAAATTTACTAAATACCATGTTAAAATGTTTTATTTCATAACTAAATAACCGTAGCTCCAAATTAATCTTCTTTATATGTAAATTGGGAAGAAAAATGCATAGATTAACCTCTTGCCATGTTCAACATTTAATCTTGTCATGCATCATAGTTGGTTCTGCATCGTGCCTTGTTCATGTGTTGTTTGTTTACTATGTTGTTTGCTTCTTTCTGATTGTGCTTCTTCTCGTTAGTTCATGTTTCGTTGCGATCGTGAGGATTCGTTCGTCTATGCTTGGTTCGTCTTCGTGGCTTCATCTTCTTCACAGACTCGTTCTTCTTCCTAGTGGGATTTTAGGCAAGATGACCGTCACCTTGGATCTCAGTACTATCATTGCTATGCTAGTTGGTTTGTTCTATCGCTATGCTGTGCTACCTATCATTTCCTCTTCAAGCCTCCCAAATTGCCACGTCAGCCTCTAACCTTTTCACCCTTCCTAGGAAACCGATGCTTGGCTATGTTATCGCTTTGCTCAGCCCCTCTTATAACGTTGTTAGTTGCAGGTGAAGTCGAAGATTGCTCCATGATGGATAGGATTATGTTGGGATATCACAATATCTCTTATTTAATTAATGCATCAATATACTTGGTAAAGGGTGGAAGGCTCGGCCTTATGCCTGGTGTTTTGTTCCACTCTTGCCGCCTTAGTTTCCGTCATACCGGTGTTATGTTCCTTGATTTTGCGTTCCTTACGCAGTTGGGTGATTTATGGGACCCCCTTGATAGTTCGCTTTGAATAAAACTCCTCCAGCAAGGCCCAACCTTGGTTTTACCATTTGCCTACCTAAGCCTTTTTCCCTTGGGTTTCCGGAGCCCGAGGGTCATCTTTATTTACCCCCGGGGCCAGTGCTCCTCTCAGTGTTGGTCCAACCTGTCAGCCGCCGGCGGCCACCAGGGACAACTCTGGGCTGGCCTATCGGAAGTTTGGACAATCCGGTGTGCCCCGAGAACGAGATATGTGCAGCTCCTATCGAGATTTGTCGGCACATTCGGGCGGCTTTGCTAGTCTTGTTTTACCATTGTCGAAATGTCTTGTAAACTGGGATTCCGAGACTGATCGGGTCTTACTGGGAGAAGGAATATCCTTCGTTGATCGTGAGAGCTTGTGATGGGCTAAGTTGGGACACCCCTACAAGGTATAAACTTTCGAGAGCCGTGCCCATGGTTATGTGGCAGATGGGAATTTGTTAATATCCGGTTGTAGAGAACTTGACACTTGACTTAATTAAAGCGCATCAACCGTGTGTGTAGCCGTGATGGTCTCTTTTTGGCGGAGTCCGGGAAGTGAACACGGTTTGTGTTATGTTTGAACGTAAGTAGTTTTAGGATCACTTCTTGATCATTGCTAGCTTCACGACCGTTCCGTTTGCTTCTCTTCTCTCTCTTATTTGCATAAGATAGCCACCATACTTTGCTTAGTCACTGCTGCAACCTCATCACTTTACCCCTTCCTTCCCCATTAAGCTTTGCTAGTCTTGATACCCATGGTTATGGGATTGCTGAGTCCTCGTGGCTCACAGATTACTACAACAGCAGTTGCAGGTGTAGGTTATTCGATGATCATGACGCGAGAGCGATGTTTTCTTGTTTTGGAGTTCTTCTTCTGCTTCTTCTTCAGTCGGGGGATAGGTTCCAGGTCGGCAGCCTGGGTTAGCAGGGTGGATGTCATTTGAGTTTCTGTTTGTGTTTCATCCGTAGTCGGATGATGCTCTTGTGTATGATGTTGTTGTATTCATGTGGCATTGTATGCCTCTTCTATGTATCCCCAACTATTATGTAATGGTACGATGTAATGATATCCACCTTGCAAAAGCGTCTCCAATATGCGCTTCTATCCTTGGTGGGACCTTCGAGTTCCTTTAGGATAGGATCGCATATTGGGCGTGACGCATGGCCACGGGCTCGATCTGGCCAGCACCACCGTCCGCCATTGCTAGAGCCTCGCTTGGCCTCGAACCTCTCAGCATGCGTGGAGTAGAGGGATGGATGTGCCACGTCACAAGGGTCACTCCGGTGGTCCGAGCTCCACCGGAGGTGGCCGAAGTCGGCCAGACGCACGCTAGCACCGGCGACCCCTCCCTTTGTTCTGAGCCGCATCAGGGAAGAAGAAGGAAGAAGGAGGGAGGAGAGAGAGAAAGCCCGGCGGGACCCACCCGTCAGCAACACACGCATAAGCCCCGCCCCGCCACGTCACATAAGTGGAAATGGCTTTCCTGAAACTATGTTTTCAGGTTCTGAAAGCGTACTTTAGTTTTGCTTTGGCTAAAAGTATGTTTTCTCTGTTCCGAAGACGTATTTATGAGAATACGCTTTCTGTTTGTCAGCAGCCGACCGAATCTTCTATTTTGTGAACGTTCACTGCTTTAGTTGATTTTCTTCCTAAAGAGTGAACGGTCATAAGTTTTTGGTGGAGACTCCGATTGAGCTGAATCCAATGCCCACGTCTTCGTCTCGTCGAGCCCATTCTGTTCCCATAATTTTTACCATGTTTTTACATTCTGAAAATGACCTCGATGCCCTTGCCCTAATCAGCCCCCTTCGAGAGAGAACCTTTTCCGACGATTCATTCCGCGAACTTTCGACACATCTCCCTGGTGCATGCTTCACCCCAGGCAAGCCACAACCACCATTTGCATGATAGCCACGCAGTAGCATTGGTTTTCAACTTGAATCTTTAATAATTGTTTGTTTGTTTTGCTACTGCTATCGTTGTTCCGGTTACGCTATGGATATGTATTTACTTTCATGCTATGTTCATATGCACCTAGTTATCATGTTCTACTTGCAAGTATTACTTTCATATGTTCATACTTGCTAGTAGTACGTGTTGGATTGGTTATGTTCTTCGGTGCATGACTATCGACTGCCACCGAGTACCGTTGATATGCATGTTGCTTTGCATCTAGCTGGTTTATGCTTACCTGGTAGAATTGCTGCTATGTTCTTGCATGGTATTTCTTGTTGATGCTAGTGGTCATGTTATGTTCTGAGTAGTAGATGCTCCTGTGTAGTGTTATGTTCATCAGTATGCCATGCTCAGTTGGTTATATGATTCATATTTGTTATGCTCGATGATTTATTATGGTTGCACATCCATGCTCAAGTTCATATCATGGTCATGCATCGTAGTTGCATCTTGTTAATCTGTTATGACTCAGCTTATTGCATTCAAGTTTAACTATATAATAATGAACTTGAACAACTGTTGGCTGGGTCATGGTGCCACCATATCGAGCTGACCAGTGCAACCACATTTTGCCTTTTATGGGAAGGGCCTAACTAGGTCTATTGTCATGCCTCTCGCCGGTGCCTCCAACGAGGGAAGGTTATGCGCGGGCGCTACCTTGGCGGGTAGGATGTCATAAGCCTTGTGAGCCTGAGTTTTGCTATGTGCACATGTCCCCGTTTGGGACCATTTATTGTTTTGCCATGACGGTGGCCATTAATGCCTTTGGTAGGCACGGGGCCACCCATGACTTAGCCTAGAGGGGAGTTGGTCGGATTGGCCGGGAGAGTATCATGTGCAATAGAGCAGTTTTGTCGGAACGTCCTTGGTCCACCCGAATGGGAGTGCGAAGCCATGGGTTCCGGGGTGTGGGTACAGTGTACTAACCTCTAAAGAGTGTGTGTTAAATCTATCAATAGTCGCGCCCACGAATAAGGGCCTAGTTCGTAGTTGGTCACACTATTAGTCAACAGGAATAATAATGATGTGCTTAATAACAACCCCAGTTTGATGATGTGAGAAGTTGATTGATCTTTATGTGATTGCGAGATGATCACCGTGGTATCGAGGATACCGAGTTGTCAGATATTTGTGATGTTGAGCGAGAATCATGGGTAAAGATCAAGCTCCTTGTGTTCATGTAATGATTACTATGGTATGGTAATACCAAGCTTGATTGGATCCTGAGATGATCGTGTGATGTCCGTGATGGTAAGCTAATGTATGTGATGGTTACAAGGTAACCTAAGCAGAGTAAGTGGGTGCATGATAGTGTCATCATGTTGCATGTAGAATCATTATGTTCATATGTTCACGCCATGCTCATATTGTTCTAGCCGTATCTTGTTCATGCTATGATTGATCTGATCGTATCGTGTTAATCCTCATTAATCTGTAATTCCCATGTTGTTGTTTGTCTTGATTGCTCTTGGTTGCTGTGAGCTTGCAAGTACATTCCATGTGCTGACCTGGCGTGTCATGCCAGTTTGCAGGTCGTGCTGGATTTGGTTGCTTGTTTGACGTGGACTCCTTCTTTGCAAGCTAGGATAAGCGTTCCAGCTAGAGTCCCTGCGGAGTGGAGTTCACCACCAACGCCGTTGTTCTGCTGCCAATAGTTATTCCACTGCTTTGTGTTGTTCTGTTGCTCGCATAGAGCAACCATGGTAGGCATAGTGTCTGATACGTCTCCAACGTATCTACTTTTCCAAACACTTTTGCCCTTGTTTTGGGCTCTAACTTCCATGATTTGAATTAAACTAAACCGGACTGACGCTGTTTTCAGCAGAACTGCCATGATGTTGTTTTATGTGTAGAAAAGAAAAAGTTCTCGGAATGTCCTGGAAATCCACGGAGGCACTTTTTGGAATTAATAAGAATTTCTGGGCGAAAGAAATACACCAGGGGGCCCACACCCTGTCCATGAGACAAGGGGCGCCCCCCCTAGGGCGCGCCCCCCTGTCTCGTGGGCCCCCTGGGCCTCCACTACCTCCAACTCCATATATTCACGTTCGGGGAGAAAATAATTGGAGAGAAATTTCATCGCATTTTACGACACGGAGCCGCCGCCAAGCCCTAATCTCTCTCGGGAGGGCTGATCTGAAGTCCGTTCGGGGCTCCGGAGAGGGGGATTCGTCGTCGTCATCATCATCGACCATCCTCCATCACCAATTTCATCATGCTCACCGCCGTGCGTGAGTAATTTCATCATAGGCTTGCTGGACGGTGATGGATTGGATGAGATTTACCATGTAATCAAGTTAGTTTTGTTAGGGTTTGATCCCTAGTATCCACTATGTTCTGAGATTGATGTTGCTATGACTTTGCTATGCTTAATGCTTGTCACTAGGGTCCGAGTGCCATGATTTCAGATCTGAACCTATTATGTTTTCATGAATATATGGGTGTTCTTGATCCTATCTTGCAAGTCTATAATCACCTATTATGTGTTATGATCCAAAAACCCCGAAGTGACAATAATCGGGTTACTTCTCGGTGATGACCGTAGTTTGAGGAGTTCATGTATTCACTATGTGGTAATGCTTTTTTCCGGTTCTCTATTAAAAGGAGGCCTTAATATCCCTTAGTTTCCGCTAGGACCCCGCTGCCACGGGAGGGTAGGGCAAAGGATGTCATGCAAGTTCTTTTCCATAAGCACGTATGACTATTTACGGAATACATGCCTACATTACATTGATGAACTAGAGCTAGTTCTGTGTCACCCTATGTTGTAGCTATTACATGAGGAATCGCATCCGGTATAATTATCCATCACTAATCAATTGCCTACGAGCTTTTCATATACTGTTCTTCGCTTATTTACTTTTCCGTTGCTACTGTTACAATTACTACAAAAACCCAAAAACTATTATCTTTACTTTTGTTACCGTTACCTTTATTATCATACCACTCTTGCTACTAAATACTTTGCTGCAGATACTATGTTATCCAGGTGTGGTTGAATTGACAACTGAACTGCTAATACTCAAGAATATTCTTTGGCTCCCCTTGTGTCGAATCAATAAATTTGGGTTGAATACTTTACCCTCGAAAGCTGTTGCGATCCCCTACACTTGTGGGTTATCAGTGTCACCGTGCCGACGTAATCCCTTGTATCTAGATAGATTGTAATGAAGAGATGATTTGTTCTATGTTAAGAAGTGCCATATTCCAGAAGACTTCTCCTCGATCTCTAGGATGAATACGGGGTGTTCCGGTTTCTTTGAGTCGGGGTTCCACAGTTTACATGAAAAGTTTTCGAAATGTAATGCTTTTCGTCTGGTTTCTATGAATTCCGCCTTGTTTGCACGATTATGCAGGGCAAATTCATCCCCCGATCAAAATCAGATCGCCAATCGTGGATGTGAATGGGGCATTTGGTCTAACTTGGAACCTTGTAGCTGACAACACCCAGTTGGGATGTACTATCTTAGCAGTTGTTACCCATGGTAACATTGAAGGGCAACACGGTGCCACAATCTATCATGATCGGACCCTGATCATGTACCCAGGTAATCCCTTCTCTCCAATCCAAGAGTAGAAGAGCCAAGAACTATCGTATATCTTATTGCGATGTCATCTTATAATATTGCAGTACATGTCTCTTTGTACTCTAGGAGGAGGAGCAGTTCTTTCCTTCTTTTTTTTATTGATTGGGATAGTCATCTGTGCAACTTTATAATGCCAGCTGTATAAAGTATAAAGGCCATAACAATTTCAATTATGTGTAGTACTAGCTAGGTAGCCATAATCCCATCAAACAAAACTACTCCTACTTTAATTAATGTACATGACCCGGGTAACACTCTCAAACTGTTTGTCGTCACTCGTGCCGCAGCTGGTCTATACGTTGATTCCATTCCCCCTCATAGAAATAAGCAATATAAAGTATTTTATTTTAATCAGTATCCCTTACTTACATCACCCTATTATACTGCATGGACCATAACCATGCACGCCAGCATGTATCCAGGTTTGAGATGCCAGGTGTACCAGATGGACGGTGGTGTGTTTGACCCCTGTGATGCTTGATAACCCACAATTATAGGGGATCGCAACAGTTTTCGAGGGTAGAGTATTCAACCCAAATTCATTGATTCGAGAGAAGAGGAGCAAAAGAATATTCTCAAGTATTTGAAGTTGAGTTGTCAATTCAACCACACATGAATAACTTAATATCTGTAGCAAAGTATTTAGTAGCAAAGTAGTATGGAAGTAACAATAACAGTGGCAAAAGTAACAGTACAGTTTTGTAGTAATTGTAACAGTGGCAACAGTAACGTAACTAAGCAAAGAGAAATATGTGAAAAGCTCGTAGGCATTGGATCAGTGATGGATAATTATCTCAGATGCGATTCCTCATGTAATAGTTATAACATAGGGTGACACAGAACTAGCTCCAATTCATCAATGTAATGTAGGCATGTATTCTGAATATAGTCATACGTGCTTATGGAAAAGAACTTGCATGACATCTTTTGTCCTACCCTCCCATGGTAGCGGGATCCTATTGGAAACTAAGGGTTATTAAGGGCCCCTTTTAATAGAGTACCGGACCAAAGCATTAACACTTAGTGAATACATGAACTCCTCAAACTACGGTCATCACCAATAGTGGTCCCGATTATTGTCACTTCGGGGTTGTCGGATCATAACACATAGTAGGTGACTGCAAGATAGGATTAAGACCTCGCATATATTCATGAAAATATAATAGGTTCAGGTCTGAAATCATGGCACTCGGGCCTTAGTGACAAGCATTTAGCATAGCAAAGTCATAGCAACATCAATCTCAGAACATAGTGGATACTAGGGATCAAACCCTAACAAAACTCACTCGATTACATGGTAAATCTTATCCAACCCATCATCGTCCAGCAAGCCTATGATGGAATTACTCACGCACAGCGGTGAGCATCATGAAATTGGTGATGAAGGATGTTTGATGATGACGACGGCGACGGATTCCCCTCTCCGGAGCCCCGAACGGCCTCCAGATCAGCCCTCCCAAGAGAGTTTAGGGCTTGGCGGCGGCTCTGTATCGTAAAACGCGATGAATCCTTCTCTCTGATTTTTTTCTCCCCGAACGTGAATATATGGAGCTGGAGTTGAGGTCGGTGGAGCTCCTAGGGGCCCACGAGGCAGGGGGTGCGCCCAGGGGGGTAGAGCGCGCCCCCACCCTCGTGGACAGGGTGTGGGCCCCCTAGTGTTGATTCTTTCGCCAATATTTTTTATTAATTCCAAAAAGTTGCTCCGCGTAGTTTCAGGTCATTCCGAGAACTTTTATTTCTGCACAAAAAAAACACCATGGCAGTTCTGCTGAGAACAGCGTCAGTCCGGGTTAGTTCCATTCAAATTATGCAAGTTAGAGTCTACGACGGAGACGTATCAACTCCCCCAAGCTTAAACCTTTGCTTGTCCTCAAGCAATTAAGTTGACAAACTGAAAGTGATAAAGAAAAACTTTTACAAACTCTGTTTGCTCTTGTTGTTGTAAATATGTAAAGCCAGTATTCAAGTGTTCAGCAAAGATTATGAACTAACCACATTCACAATAACACTTAGGTCTCATGTTTACTCATATCAATGGTTTAATCAACTGGCGAGCAATAATAATAAATCTCGGATGACAACATTTTCTCAAAACAATCATAATATGATATAACAAGATGGTATCTCGCTAGCCCTTTCTGAGACCACAAAACATAAACGCAGAGAACCCCTGAAGATCAAGGTGACTAGACATTGTAATTCATGGTAAAAGAGATCCAGTTATAGTCATACTCAATATAAACTAATAGTAATGCATGCAAATGACAGCCGTGCTCTCCAACTAGTGCTTTTTAATAAGAGGATGATGACTCAACATAAAAGCAAATAGATAGGCCCTTCGCAGAGGGAACCAGGGATTTGTTGAGGTGCCAGAGCTCGATTTTGAAACAGAGATAAATAATATTTTGGGTGGCATACTTTCATTGTCAACATAACAACCAAGAGATATCGATATCTTCCATGCTACACACATTATAGGCGGTTCCCAAACAGAATGGTAAAGTTTATACTCCCCCTCCACCAACAATCATCAATCCATGGCTTTCCCAAAACAACGGGTGCCTCCAACTAACAACAACCTGGGGTAGTTTTGTTTGTAATTATTTTGATTTGATCTGAGCATGGGACTGGGTATCCTGGTGACCAGCCATTTTCTCATGAGTGAGGAGCGGAGTCCACTCCTCTTGAGAATAACCCGCCCAGCATGGAAGATATAGACAACCCTAGTTGATACATGAGCAGTTCGAGCATACAAAACAGAATTTCGTTTGAAGGTTTAGAGTTTGGCACATACAAATTTACTTGGACGGCAGGTAGATACCGCATGTAGGAAGGTATGGTGGACTCATATGGAATAACTTTGGGGTTTATGGATTTTGGATGCACAAGCAGCGTTCCCACTTAGTACAAGTGAAGGCTAGAAAGAGACTGGGAAGTGACCAACTAGAGAGCGACAACAGTCATGAACATGCATTAGAATTAATCAACACTAAGTGCAAGCATGAGTAGGATATAATCCACCATGAACGTAAATATCGTGGAGGCTATGTTGATTTTGTTTCAACTACATGCGTGAACATGTGCCAAGTCAATCCACGCGAATCATTCAAAGGAGGATACCACCCTATCATACCACATCACAATCATTTTAATAGCATGTTGGCACGCAAGGTAAACCACTATAAAGTCCTAGCTAATTAAGCATCGTATAAGCAACTATAATCTCTAATTGTCATTGCAAACATGTTTATTCATAATAGGCTGAATCAGGAATGATGAACTAATCATATTTACAAAAACAAGATAGGTCGAGTTCATACCAGCTTCTCTCATCTCAATCAGTCCATCATATATCGTCATTATTGTCTTTCACTTGCACGACCGAACAGTGTGGATAATAATAATAGTGCACGTGCATTGGACTAAGCTGTAATCTGCAAGCATTCAATTCAAGGGAGAATACAAGGTAATATGGGCTCTTGGTTAAATCAACAATAATGCATATGAGAGCCACTCAACATTTTTATCATGGTCTTCTCCTCTCGACCCCCAAAGAAAAGAAAAGAAATAAAACTATTTACACGGGAAAGCTCCCAACAAGCAAAATAAGAACGAGAAATCTTTTTGGGTTTTACTTTAATATTACAACTACAAGCATGGTAAGTAAACTAACTAATTTTTTTTTCTTAAGGTTATTCAGACACATAAGAAGAAAGCGAGAAAAATAAAATAAACTAGCATGGATAGTACAATGAAAAAGTATGAGCACCGACAACTAGCATGAATGTGTGAACAAGAATGTATTGTCGGTGAGAAATACATACTCCCCCAACCTTAGGGTTTTGGCCTAAGTTGGTCTATGCCCATGGATCAAAGCTGTAGCTGGGGTTGTACCGAGATGCAGCAGGTATTACCTCATGAGCTGCAGCTTCAAGGCGAGCTGCCTCCGTCCTCCTCTCATACTCGTTCGCCTCCTCCCTGGTTATAAAGTATCTCCTTCTTGCCTGAAAGTCAAAGAAACCAGGTGCAGGGAGAGCAACATGGATAGTGCGATCTCTGTCAAAGCTTAGTCGGTACTGGAGGAACTGTTCATTCCTCTCAAGAAATTGATGGCTAACCATGGCATTATAATCTAGACAAGCAGGAGGCAACTCCATATCACTTCCATGTATGGGTATACCAAGATAATTAGCTACACGAGTTGCATAAATCCCACCAAACAAATCTCCATTTAAACTATTATTATGCAACCTACGTGCAACAATGGCCCCCAAGTTATATTGTTTATCTCCTAGCACAGCACTCCTGAGAACACTAAGATCTGGGACACACATGTGACATGCCTCGTCCTTGCCATTTATGCATCTACCTATAAAGAGAGCAAAATAATGTATAGTAGGGAAATGAGTGCTCCCTACGGTAGCTTGTGCTATTTCTCTAGATTCCCCTACAATGATACTAGCAAGAAAATCTTTAAATTCAGATTTGCGAGGTTCACTAGCACTATCCCACTGCGGGAGTTTAAAAGTAGTATTAAAATCTTCTAAGTCCATAGGATAAGATTTATCATAAAGATCAAATAGGACATTGTGAGAATTGCGTGAAGATGTAAATTTAAACCTTCTCACAAAGGAATCAGTTAAGTGGTAATGCTAAGGGCACTTATCTAGCATGAAGCCCTTGAGTTAAGCATTACACACATATGCGTCAAATTCATCCTTGATGCCTGCTTGGACCATAAACTCCTCTGATGGCAATTCACAAGGCCGCACTTGAGCTTCCCTCGGTGGTTCATCATCCTGCTCACGTATTGCGGGCCTGGGGCCTTGCTTCCTTGAAGAACCACCTTGGTATATTTTTCTATGCATTGTTTCTTTCTCTGAAAAATTTCTGAAATTTTTAGTAACTTAAAATAAAAGTGAACCGAACTCAACAAAATTGATAGCAACTACTCCCACAAGTGCCTAGAGACTATATCATGCATTAGAACTACTTGGGACCAAGTAAATTTGACATGCAAGTTCATGAACGGGGTCACCTTAGCAGCAAGAATTTGCAATGAATAAGGCCCTAGAACAAAAACTAATTGGACCATTGGAAGAGTCACATACCAAAGAACAATCGCCCAAAGCAGTTTTGTGAATGGAGCTTTGAGCAAGGAGATCGAAAATGGCAGCAAGATGAGCTAGAACTCGTGCTTGAGCTGGTTGGTGATTTTTTTGGGAGGAAGAAGTGTGTGGGTGCAAGAATGAGTGGAGGGGGCCACCAAGGGCCCACAAGGCAGGGGAGCGCGCCCCAGGGGGGTGGGCGCGCCCTGGACCCTCATGGCCAGGTGCTTGCTCCCCCTGATGTGTTCTAAGTTCCAAATATTCTCAAATATTCTAGAAAAAATCATATTTCATTTTCAGCGCATTTGGAGAACTTTTATTTTTGGGGTACTTTTTATTACATGGATAATTCAGAAAACAGACAGAAAATACTATTTTTGCTTTATTTATTATAAATAAGAGAAAGTAAAAGGAGGGTACAGAGAGTTATGCTTTCTAAGTTCATCCATCTCATGCTCATCAAAAGGAATCCACTAACAAGGTTGATCAAGTCTTGTTAACAACTCCTTCCAAATCGCATGAAACTGGAGAATTTTTGAATAGCACTAGGTTACCTCAACGGGGATATGTACATCCCCAATAATAAGAATATCATATTTCTTCTTGAAAGTAGGAAGAGGAAATTCAAGACCTCCAATAATAATCGATGGAATTTTTCCAGTAGAATTGGTATTGTGAACTTGAGGTTGTTTCCTTGGAAAGTGTACCGTATGCTCATTACCATTAACATGAAAAGTGACATTGCCTTTGTTGCAATCAATAACAGTCCCTGCAGTATTCAAAAAGGGTCTACCAAGGACAATCGACATACTATCATCCTCGTGAATATCAAGAATAACAAAGTCCATTAAGATGGTAACGTTTGCAACCACAACAAGCACATCCTCACAAATACCGACAGGTATAGTAGTTGATTTATCGGCCATTTGCAAAGATATTTCAGTAGGTGTCAACTTATTCAATTCAAGTCTACGATATAAAGAGAGAGGCATAACACTAACACCGGCTCCAAGATCACATAAAGCAGTTTTAACATAGTTTCTTTTAATGGAGCATGGTATAGTTGGTACTCCTGGATCTCCTAGTTTCTTAGGTATTCTACCCTTAAAAGTATAATTAGCAAGTATGGTGGAAATTTCAGCTTCCGGTATCTTTCTTTTATTTGTAACAATATCTTTCATGTACTTAGCATAAAGATTCATTTTAAGCATATCAGTCAAATGCATACGCAAAAAGATATGTCTAATCATTTCAGAAAGTGCTCAAAATCCTTATCATCCTTTTTCTTGGATGGTTTAGGAGGAAAATGCATGGGTTTCTGAACCCATGGTTCTCTTTCTTTAGCGTGCTTCCTAGCAACAAAGTCTCTCTTATCCGTTGATTCTTTGATTGTGGGTTATCAAGATCAACAGCAGGTTCAATCTCTACATCATTGTTATTGCTAGGTTGAGCATCAACATGAACATCATCATTCACATTATCACTAGGTCCATGTTCATCACCAGATTGTGT
Organism: Triticum dicoccoides; assembly: GCF_002162155.2. NCBI lineage: Eukaryota > Viridiplantae > Streptophyta > Magnoliopsida > Poales > Poaceae > Triticum > Triticum dicoccoides. The sequence continues at coordinate 621,878,257 of NC_041385.1, forward strand.
TTCAGCATCAGAAATAGAAATATCATTGGGATTCTCAGGTTTGTCTACAACAAGTTCACTAGAAGCATGCAAAGTCCTATCATTTTTCTTTTTCTTCCTAGAAGGACTAGGTGCATCTACATTATTTCTCTGAGAATCTTGCTCAATTCTCTCAGGGTGGCCCTCAGGATACAAATGTTCCTGAGTCATTTTACCACCTCTAGTAATAACTCTAACAACATTATCATTTTTCTTATTATTTAATTCATTGAGCAAATCATTCTGAGCCTTAAGCGCTTGTTCTACTTGAGTGGTAACCATAGAAGCATGTTTGCTAATGAGTTTAAGTTCACCCTTAACTCTAGATATATAATCACTCAAGTGTCCAATCATATAAGCATTTCGTTTCAATTGTCTACCAACATAAGCATTGAAGTTTTCTTGTTTAGCCATAAAGTCATCAAACTCATCCAAGGATTGGCTAGCAAACTTAGTAGACGGGATTTCAACTTTATCATATCTATAGAGAAAATTTACCTTTACTACCTGTGTCGGGTTATCAAGACCATGTGTTTCTTCAATAGGTGGTCAATTAAGGCCATATATTTCTTCCACAGGAGGTAAATTCTTAACATCTTCAGCTTTTATACCTTTTTCTTTCATAGATTTCTTTGCCTCTTGCATATCTCCAGGACTGAGAAATAGAACACCTCTTTTCTTCGGATATGGTTTAGGAGTTGGTTCAGGAAGTGTCCAATTGTTTTCATTAGTCAACATATTATTCAATAACAATTCAGCTTGATCAACAGTTCTTCCCCGGAAAACACAAGCAACACAACTATCCAGGTGGTCTCTGGAAGCATCAGTTAGTCCATTATAAAAGATATCAAATACTTCATTTTCTTGAGAGGATGATCAGGGAAAGCATTAAGTAATTGGAGAAGCCTCCCCCAAGCTTGTGGGAGACTCTCTTCTTCAATTTGCAGAAAATTATATATTTCCCTTAAAGCAACTTGTTTCTTATGAGCACGGAAATATTTAGCATAGAAGTAATAAATCATATCCTGGGGACTACACACACAACCAGGATCAAGAGAATTAAACCATGTTTTAGCATCACCCTTTAATGAGAATGGAAATAATTTAAGGATGTAGTAGTAACGAGTTTTCTCATCATTAGTGAATAGGGTGGCTATATCTTTTAACTTAGTAAGATGTGCCACGACAGTTTCAGATTCATAGCCATAAAAAGGACCAGATTCAACCAAAGTAATTATCTCAGGATCAACAGAAAAATCATAATCCTTATCAGTAACATAGATCGTTGAAGTAGCAAAAGCAGGGTCATATTTCATTCTAGCATTCAGAGACTTTTCTTTAAGCTTAGCTAATAATTTCTTAAGATTGGATCTATCGTTGCAAGCAAGAAAATCTCTAGCAGTTTCTTCATCAATAACATAACCCTCAGGCACAACAGACAATTCATATCTAGTGTGAGAATCTTCATCATCACTTTCATCAATATTATCAGTTTCAGTAATTTCATTCTCTCTAGCCCTAGCAAGTTGTTCATCATGAAATTCACCTAATGGCACAGTAGTATCAAGCATAGAAGTAGTTTCATCATAAGAATCACGCATAGCAGAAGTGGCATCATCAGTAACATGTGACATATCAGAATTAATAGCAGAAGCAGGTTTAGGTATCACAAGCTTACTCAAAACAGATGGTGAATCAAGTGCAGAGCTAGATGGCAGTTCCTTACCACCCCTCGTAGTTGAGGGAAAAATCTTAGTTCTTTCGTCTTTCAAGGTCCTCATAGTAATCAGTAGATATAAATCCCAAGTGACTCAAAGAATAGAGCTATGCTCCCCGGCAACGGCAACAGAAAATAGTCTTGATAACCCAAAAGTATAGGGGATCACAACAGTTTTCGAGGGTAGAGTACTCAACCAAAATTTATTGATTCGACACAAGGGGAGCCAACGAATATTCTCAAGTATTAGCAGTTGAGTTGTCAATTCAACCACACCTGGATAACTTAATATCTGCAGCAAAGTATTTAGTAGTAAAGTAGTATGGAAGTAACACTAATAGTCGCAAAAGTAACAGTAGCAGTTTTGTAGTAATTGTAACGGTGGCAACGGTAAAGTAACTAAGCAAAGAGAAATATGTGAAAAGCTCGTAGGCATTGGATCAGTGATGGATAATTATGTCGGATGAGCTTCCTCATGTAATAGTTATAACATAGGTTGATACAGAACTAGCTCTAATTCATCAATGTAATGTAGGCATGTATTCCGAATATAGTCATACGTGCTTATGGAAAAGAACTTGCATGACATCTTTTGTCCTACCCCCCCATGGCATCGGGGTCCTATTGGAAACTAAGGGATATTAATAGAGTACCGGACCAAAGCATTAACACTTAGTGAATACATGAACTCCTCAAACTACGGTCATCATAGAGAGTGGTCCCGATTATTGTCACTTCGGGGTTGTCGGATCATAACACATAGTAGGTGACTATAGACTTGCAAGATAGGATCAAGAACTCACATATATTCATGAAAACATAATAGGTTCAGATCTGAAATCATGGCACTCAGGCCCTAGTGACAAGCATTAAGCATAGATAAGTCATAGCAACATCAATCTCAGAACATAGTGGATAATAGGGATCAAACCCTAACAAAACTAACTCGATTACATGGTAAATCTCATCCAACCCATCACCGTCCAGCAAGCCTACGATGGAATTACTCACGCACGACGGTGAGCATCATGAAATTGGTGATGGAGGATGGTTGATGATGACGACGGTGACGGATTGTAACATCCCAAAATTCTAAATTTTGGAATGTTATATTAAATAGATAGATAGATTGTTTATTTGATTGTTGTGTGATTGATTGAGTGAATTCGAAACTTTTTGAAAGTTAAATGAGAGGGAATAAAAGCACTTTCCCAAAACTTTCATTTCTGCTTTTATGATCTTCGTGAATTCAAATTCTTTTCATCAGAAAACCCTGGAGAGAAGATGACATGACTTCTTCCATTTATTTAAATGACAAGGGGTGTTGAAAATATTTGAATTTCATTTGGAAAATATTTCCAACCCAGGAACTTTATGCAACTCAATGATTTTCACGAGCGAAGATAAAATGACTTCTTCAAAACATATGAAATATGAGTTGGGAGTTTCAAACAATTAAATTCAAAGTTCTTTTGAATTTATTTTTCAATTTGGAGTTATTTGAGTTTTGTTCAAATTATTTTTCTCCAAAAATAAAATATATGGAAAATAGGGTAACATGATTCCCTACATCAAAAAATTGGAGAGAAATAAATTTGAATTACTTTTGGTATTTTAAAAATGATTTTTATTGAATTTTACTAGGGCAGAAGCACTCTTTGCTTTATTTCAATTTGTGAGTATTTTATTTGACTCTAGAAAAATGTTCATCTCGTAGAAAATCTTTTTCTGAAAATTTTGATATATTATATGTCTATATAATATTTTATTTATTTGGTCTTTATTATTTTTAGTTGCGTGGTAAAATGTTTATTTTAAAAAATATCTCTCCGCCGAACTGGGCCGGCCCAGCTCCCAGCCAGGCCGGCCCAGCCCGACGCCCGCGCATCCCCGAGCTCCAGCAGGACTCCCGCCGCTGCAGGGCATCGCCGCCGCCGTACGCCGCCCGGACTCCGCGTCCACCTTGCCCCATCCTCCACGCCACCTCCTCGCCAATCCCCATAAAAGGCCAGTCCCGACGCCGCGGCCCCTCTTTTCCTCCTCGCCTCGCTTCCTCTCGCCTCGCACTGCCGCTGCCGGTGAGATCCGCCGCCGCCGCCCCGCTCCACTCTGTCGCC
>NC_041385.1:621882747-621892636 GCF_002162155.2 Triticum dicoccoides
CGCCACCGCCGCCACCGCCGCATCACGCCGCGCCTCCCCGTGCCCCCGCCCGATGCCGCCGGCCACCGGAGCCGCCGCCCCGGTCAAGACCGAAGTCGCCGCCCCGCCGGAGTTCGCCGCCATCTCGACCCGCCGGACGCCCGACCCGATCCGCCTCCGAAAACCGTTGGTTTTCGTTGAAAAACCCGAGCCAGTATAACCAATAAAACCCGACCCGATTTTCTCTTCGGTTTTTCTTTTAAACGGTTTATTGATTCAGGTTAATTTAAATAGAGATCGTTCGTCCGTTAGTTCTCTATAGCGAACATTCGTTATTTAGTATTTTTCTTTTATTTTAGGTTTCGGCCAGGGACCCGTTTGTGAATATTTTATTTACAGATTAGCCCTGGACTTCAAACACTCACAACTTTTTACTCGTTTGTCCAAATCCAACGAAACCAACCCCACTTCTTCATTACAATCTCCTCTATTCAGTAAAACAACTTAAACATGTTTTTCAAAGTTTAAAATTTGAATTAGATCAGATTTGAATTTGAACTTCGTTTGATCGTAACTTGAGTTTCGTAGCTCCGTTTGAGTTGATTCTTTTTGCAAAGCGAGGCTCTTGACCTAAACTTTCTGATAAGGCCAAATTCACATAATTTTTGTACTGTTAGAAATTGTTTTATGTTGCAAGAGTTATTTTCTTGGTTTTTGATGATTTTGGAATTGTCTTCTTCGTTCTTTCCGATCTTTCGAGTGATTGCTTATGTGTGGTTACCATTGCTTGAACGCGATAGATTGACCGGAGTGTGACGAGTAGAACTATCAGGAGTTGAGTGCGAATCATCTTCATCAACAATGCATGCAAGTTCACACTTTGATCATACCCTTTCATACCCAGTTTTTATGCATTAGTTTCATCCTCAAACATTGCATAATTAGGATGCCTTTAACATGTGGGTATTGGGAAGTAGATGCTGAGGTAGAACCTATTACCCTGTTTTATTATCAAACCCTTGGGAGTTACTTCTACATTATGCTTATATTGCCATGCTATGCTCGCAGACGTGGATTGGGTTTGAGTGATATCCATGACAGATGTGAGATTGTTAATTAATGGTTTACTTAAGGTGGCAACTTTAATACACATCTGGGTGGATTGAGGCACCTGGGGTATCCAGTGATTGCCTGTTTTTTTGGAAATCCCGGGGTTACCGTGTGATTTTCCTATGGACCGCCACCCAGGGTCAAAGGGATCTGAGATATTTTCATGCTAGAAACTTCCGTGTGCAGCCACAAGCTATTATGGGCTCTAGCATAGTTGTGTAAGTTAGGTGAAGCTCTTGAAGAGGTGGATCAGCAGGTAGTGGGTTTTGTAGGTTTGGTATGGTCTACCCGGAGTAGAGAGTTAATGTTTCTGAAATACTGTGTCTCGATCATCCGTTTCTCAAATATCATGTAGTGAGAGAAATCCAACGGAGGCGATCGAGTCTTGTGGGGAAAAGTGCGCAATCCTCTGTAGAGTGTACAATCTAATCATGGTTAGCCGTGTCCCCAATTATGGACAATCTTGAGTATCTAGTACTTGGAGTATCTTAAGTAGCTCATCATAGTTTCTTTAATTAATTTTGTTGGGTTTAATGATGATGTTATTAATTGGGATTGAGAATGCTGTCAACCATTCTCAATGTTTAACAACCACCATGATAGTTAAATAAAATTTATTCCTTTGTAGTAGGGAAAAATTGGCTTTTCGCAAAAACTATAACCATAGAGCTTTTCCACCAGCCAAATATGCATGTAGTGATAGCCTTTATTCATCATTGCTCTATGGTGTGAATTTGCCAGTACATTCAATGTACTGACCCTCTGTGGCTGCAACGTCTCATGTTGCAGGATCTCACGACGAGTAAGTGATACGCTAGGGTTACGATCTCCTATACTCAACTTTGCTGTTGGTGTTGATGGGAATCCACAACCTTGTTACTTCCGCTATTTGGATTGACGTAATAGTATTTACGTTATTTTATACATGTGATTTACCTCTGTTATCAATCCTCGAGTACCGTGTGTGTCAGCATATCGATCTAGGGATGACACATACGCACAGAGACTTGACCAAGGTTGTGGATTCCCATCAACACCAACGGCAAAGTTGAGTATAGGAAATCGTAACCCTAACGTATCACTTACTCATGTACTGGCAAATTCACACCATAGAACAATGATGAATAAAGGCTATCACTACATGCATATTTGGCTGGTGGAAAAGCTCTATGGCTATAGTTTTTGCGAAAAGCCAATTTTTCCCTACTACAAAGGAATAAATTTTATTTAACTATCATGGTGCTTGTTAAACATTGAGAATGGTTGACAGCATTCTCAATCCCAATTAATAACATCATCATTAAACCCAACAAAATTAATTAAAGTAACAGGATGAGATACTTAAGGTACTCCAAGTACTAGATACTCAAGATTGTCCATAACCGGGGACACAGCTAACCATGATTAGATTGTACACTCTGCAGAGGTTTGCGCACTTTTCCCCACAAGACTCGGTCGCCTTCGTTGGATTTCTCGCACTACATGATGTTTGAGAAACGGATGACCGAGACACAGTCTTTCAGAAACATTAACTCTCTACTCCGGGTAGACCATACCAAACCTACAAAACCCACTACCTGCTGATCCACCTCTTCAAGAGCTTCACGTAACTTACTCAACTATGCTAGAGCCCATAATAGCTTGTGGCTGCACACGGAAGTTTCTAGCATGAAAATATCACAGATCCCTTTGAGCCTGGGTGGCGGTCCATAGGAAAATCACACGGTAACCTCGGGATTTCCAAAAAAACAGACAATCACAGGATACCCCAGGTGCCTCAATCCACCCAGATGTGTATTAAAGTTGCCACCTTAAGTAAACTATTAATTAACAATCTCACATCTGTCATGGATATCACTCAAACCCAATCCACGTCTACGAGCATAGCATCGCAATATAAGCATAACGTAGAAGTAACTCCAAAGGGTTTGATAATAAAACAGGGTAATAGGTTCTACCTCAGCATCTACTTCCCAATACCTACATGTTAAAGGCATCCTAATCATGCAATGTTTGAGGATGAAACTAATGCATAAAAACTGGGTATGAAAGGGTATGATCAAAGTGTGAACTTGCCTACATTGTTGATGAAGATGATTCGCACTCAACTCCTGATAGTTCTACTTGTCACACTCCGGTCAATCTATCACATTCAAGCAATGGTAACCACACATAAGCAATCACTCAAAAGATCGGAAAGAACGAAGAAGACAATTCGAAAAGCATCAAAAACCAAGAAAATAACTCTTGCAACATAAAACAATTTCTAACAGTACCAAAATTATGTGAATTTGGCCTTATCAAAAAGTTTAGGTCAAGAGCTTCGCTTTGCAAAAAGAATCAACTCAAACGGTGCTAAGAAACTCAAATTACGATCAAACGAAGTTCAAATTCAAATCTGATCTAATTCAAATTTTAAACTTTCAAAAACATGTTTAAGTTGTTTTACTGAATAGAGGAGATCGTAACGAAGAAGTGGGCGTTGGTTTCGTTGGATTTGGACAAACGAGTAAAAAGTTGTGAGTGTTTGAAGTCCAGGGCTAATCTGTAAATAAAATATTCACAGACGGGTCCCTGGCCGAAAAATAAAATAAAAGAAAAATACTAAATAACGAACATTCGCTATAGAGAACTAACGGACGAACGATCTCTATTTAAATTAACCTGAATCAATAAACCGTTTAAAAGAAAAACCGAAGAGAAAACCGGGTCGGGTTTTATTGGTTATACCGGCTCGGGTTTTTCGACGAAAACCAACCGTTTTCTGAGGCAGATCGGGTCGGGCGTCCGGCAAGTCGAGATGGCGGCGAACTCCGGCGGGGCGGCGGCTTCGGTCTTGACCGGGGCGGCGGCTCCGGTGGCCGGCGACATCGGGCGGGGGCACCGGGAGGCGCGACGTGATGCGGCGGTGGCGGCGGTGGTGACGACAGCAGGCGAGGGCGACAGAGTGGAGCGGGGCGGTGGCGGCGGATCTCGCTGGCGGCGGCGGTGCAAGGCGAGAGGAGGCGAGGCGAGGAGGAAAAGAGGGACCGCGGCGTCGGGGCTGGCCTTTTATGGGGAGGGGCGAGGAGGTGGCGTGGAGGAGGGGGCAAGGTGGACGCGGAGTCTGGGCGGCGTACGGCGGCGGCGATGCCGTGCGGCGGCGGCAGTCCTGCTGGAGCTCGGGGACGTGCGGGCGTCGGGCTGGGCCGTCCTGGCTGGGAGCTGGGCCGGCCCAGTTCGGCGGAGAGAATTTTTTTTTAAATAAACATTTTACCACGCAACTAAAAATAATAAAGACCAAATAAATAAAATATTATATAGACATATAATATATCAAAATTTTTGGAAAAAGATTTTCTACGAGATGAACATTTTTCTAGAGTCAAATAAAATACTCACAAATTCAAATAAAGCAAAGAGTGCTTCTGCCCTAGTAAAATTCAATAAAAAATCATTTTTAAAATACCAAAAGTAATTCAAATTTATTTCTCTCCAATTTTCTGATGTAGGGAATCATGTTACCCTATTTTCCATATATTTTATTTTTGGAGAAAAATAATTTGAAGAAAACTCAAATAACTCCAAATTGAGAAATAAATTCAAAAGAACTTTGAATTTAATTGTTTGAAACTCCCAACTCATATTTCATATGTTTTGAAGAAGTCATTTTATCTTCGCTCGTGAAAATCATTGAGTTGCATAAAGTTCCTGGGTTGGAAATATTTTCCAAATGAAATTCAAATATTTTCAACACCCCTTGTCATTTAAATAAATGGAAGAAGTCATGTCATCTTCTCTCCAGGGTTTTGTGGTGAAAAGAATTTGAATTCACGAAGATCATAAAAGCAGAAATGAAAGTTTTGGGAAAGTCCTTTTATTCCCTCTCATTTAACTTTCAAATAGTTTCAAATTCACTCAATCAATCACACAACAATCAAATAAACAGTCTATCTATCTATTTAGTATAACATTCCAAAATTTAGAATTTTGGGATGTTACACGGATTCCCCTCTCCAGAGCCTCGAATGGACTCCAGATCAGCCCTCCCGAGAGAGTTTAGGGCTTGGCGGCGGCTCCGTATCGTAAAACGTGATGAATCCTTCTCTCTGATTTTTTCTCCCCGAACGTCAATATATGGAGTTGGAGTTGAGGTCGGTGGAGCTATAGGGGGACCCCGAGGCACGGGGCGCGCCCAGGGGGTAGGGCCCGCCCCCACCCTCATGTACAGGGTGTGGGCCCCCTGGTATTGATTCTTTCGCCAATATTTTTTATTAATTCCAAAAATTTGCTCCACGGAGTTTCAGGTCATTCCGAGAACTTTTATTTCTGCACAAAAATAACACCATGGCAGTTCTGCTGAAAACAACGTCAATTCGGGTTAGTTCCATTCAAATTATGCAAGTTAGAGTCGAAAACAAGGGCAAAAGTGTTTGTAAAAGTAGATACGACGGAGACGTATCAATGCTACCTGGGTGCGGATGAACACACTTGAAGAGTACTCGATTTTCATCAAGGAAAACTACCCCATAGTGCAAATGATGCCACCTTCCGTGCACGACGCAGACTGTCTGCAGTTCATGAAGAATGGGTGCGTTCTCATTGCGCACCGACGGATTCATATCTTGAATTCCCCTATCCCTGATCTATGCCGCTTCAGTTTGGATGAGTCTCCATTGTGGGGAGCCACACTAAGAAGTTGCGCTGATATGGACTCTAGATGCCCACCGTTATGGATTGTTCCATCCATGAAGTACACGTGGGACTGGAACTACGAGACGGACATGTACCCAGGGTTGTACGAACCTGAGTAATGTAGCATGGTAAGTCAAGTAGAAAGGCACAAATAGTATGAACATGTGTGGCATATAGGCATTTGTCTCTTACTACCTCTAAATGTTGTACGTGCAATACACGATGATATTATGACGTACGTGCCTAAGTACTCTACTACTATATTAATTGAAGGCACATATTAGGTTTTATATTTGTTTATGTGTATGGCCCGAGACCTTCCAACTAGATGCGCCTTTCTCTCCGGGTCGCACTTCGTATCCTTCATACTACTAGTACTACGTGTGGTCTCCGACCTAGAAGTGGAAGAAGTGGAGACGCTCTACCACGCTATTCATGTCCCATTCCTTTCACTCACGTGTGGGACATCCAGCACGTGCCGTATTTGGCACTCCTTCATTGTAAGAGTTGAAACGCTAGCTTTCATCGAAAATAAAAAATAAATATAAATCAGAAGTGATACTATACCACACGGTTTCCTTGCTCCTTGATATCGGAAAGAGTACTTCCGTTCGCCGACATGTGGGACGTCGACCATCCTGGTCCACTTGCCATGCACCCAAAGCTCCAAGGGAGAGTCACCTCGGTCGTCGCGGTGCAGTAATAATGACTGATGAGTCGTCAAATCACGGGTCCAACCTTTCCACTGTAAAGTTGCTCGGACAAAGGAACCATCATGACTTTGTTGAATTTCACTTCTTGAAGAAAACTACTGTATAAGCAATACTGCTAGCTACAGTAGTGTTGTACTCTAGCAGAGGCCTCCTTTGGTTCATAGGATAGGAATTTTATTGGAATATGAAAATCATAGGAAGTGAGATGACATCCATCTCAATTCCTGTAGAGAAAGAGATGCCATTTGATGCATAGGATTGGAATTTTTCTATTGAGTCTAGGCTAATGTACTGGTAATTTTCTCTAAAAACTAAAGTAGTAACTAGCACTGATACATGCTCGTAATTAATTAAACAAACGTACGGGCGACACAGACACACACACACTAACTGCTAGTACTACTACTTCTCGCATGCTGGCCAGACGCCATCGTTCTCCTTCCCGGCTTTGTCGGTGACACCCCACCGTGCTTGGATCTCCGCCGAGCTCTCCACAACAGTGTGTGCATCCTCTTCTTTCTTGCGGCCGCGGGCCTTTCTTTTCTTGAGTTCTTTCTGCCTTTTCTGCTCCTTCTGTGCGGCTTTGGCCGCCTCTTGCTCTACTGCCTATTGGGCCTAGGCAGCTTCAAAGTCCGCCCACGTAGGTGTGAGGTCATGAGTGGCGATGAACTCGGCACGGTGGCATGAGCAATGCTTAGTGAGAACTCTAGGGAAGACTGGCGAGACAACTATATAGTGCATTGGTTTGTCAAGAGCTCAAGGACAGATGACGAAGGAAATTTGGATTCCCCTTCAATCCTGGTCATTTATTACCGAGTAAAATGCATTGGCGGTCATTGAACTTGTCTTCATAACTCACTTTGATCATTGTACTTAAGAATACGGTCAATACGGTCATTATATAGGAGATATGATGATTATATGGTCACTAGCTCACTGTATATCTCCGTATTTGTCTGGTTGACCAATCAAACACTCCACATGCGCCTCATCAGCTCGTGTTCTATACCTATCTATCTATGCGGGCCTACCTGTCAGTGCATGATGAAATAAAAACCAAAATTATGCATATTTGAGGAATCAAACCACGGACTCGTCACTGCAACGCACATTCGTCAAGCAAATGAAAATGAAATACTTTGCGTTAATTGCACAAACCAATTTTTTTATATTATACTGATGCACACATTAGCGCACACCATCCACAGACGCAAGTAGCATGTACGCGTGCAGACACTCACGCTCACGCTATCAAACCATGGTAATGCATGCACGTTTATCAGGACCCCGACTCTATGCCACACAGATCTAGCATGTAACACCTCATATCACTTTGCGGCCTCATGCACGGTACTCCCACGGGTGTCATCTTACCAGGCCCGGGACCGTTTATGCCTTTTGGCACACATATATGATAGTGTCGCTAGCATCCATATGACAAGGAGCCCGAGCTGACATGGCTAGTCGTGGACCCAAAGTGGCACTAACTTACAGGGACAAGCATACGTGACCCAACAACGGATGTGTCGGCCATCAGCGAGTGAATCCGGGCTGTAGCAACTGGGCTAGAAGGACTCCAGTAAACCGGGCTGTAGCGGGCTAACGGGACTCCGGTAAACACTGTGTGACATTTCCCCGAAGGGATAGACACAGGAACGAAGAAGGACACATGCCGGCCAGCCTATGTGTTCCGGAGCAGTAGCAAGCTACCAAGGCTCAGTGGAAGCACTAGGAGACATTTCCTGGTAAGTGAGGCTACCAAGGATAAACAACTAGATGGTCAGATCCCACACATACCAAGCATTTGAATAACACACACACAATATGCTCGATATGTGCAAATACAACATGGCATCACAACATGACTCTACAACTCAAGTATGTATTCATTAGGCCCCGAGGAGCCAGATATTACAAACATGGTCTCATGACCCAACATTCAGAGCATACAAGTCAAGCACATGCGGAAGCTTAACATGTCTGAGTACAGACATCTACAAATGAAAAAGGCTGATAAGCCTGACTATCTACCAGATCCTGCCTAGGGCACAAGATTGTAGCTGACGTAACAAGCTAAACGTCGAAGTCCATGCGGAACTAATAGCGAGATTGAAGTCTCTCTGCACAAACATAAAATAGGCAAACGTGAGTACAAATGTACCCAGCAAGACTTACATCAGAACTAACTACATATGCATCATTATCAACAAAGGGGTGGTGGGGTTTAACTACAGCAAGCCAGCTTTGACTCGGTGGCTATCCTGAACTATGATTGCAAGTAACTCTTTTGAGGTGGCGCACACGAGTCCGCATATTCACCGTATCAATACACCACTATGGATCCGCTCCCGTCTCCCTACAAGAACGCCATCCCTAGCACTCACGCTTATCTTGCGTATTTTAGAGTATCCATTTTCACTTGTCTATGAACTGTATAGGCAACCCAGAAGTCCTTTACTGCGGACACAGCTATTCGAATAGATAATGTTAACCCTGCAGGGGTGTACTTCTTCACACATGCTCTCACCACTTATCGCTGTTTACACGACATGTACTCGGCAACCTTCAAGCGGAAGCCCAGCGAGGGAGTTGGGCACGACTTGACTACCACACAAGTCTCTCGTCCAGGTTTATCGCCTATTCGGGTTCCATCCGCAAGGAGATCCGTCCAGGGTGTCACTCACGGCCCCAAATGATGTGTGCAGGGTTCCCAAGCCCACCTCGACGGGTGGATCTATGCTTGGTACACCATACCATGGTGCCTAGTTTGTCCCAAGCCCACCGTTACTGGGTGCCACTTGGTAGACTACTAACACTACCTATGAACACCAGAAACTAGTTGCAACTCCTGGACAGAGATCATGTTGATTAATAAGTTGAGAGGGGTCAAGTTACCAGAACCCAATGTGTGGTAGTAACTTTCACTACTAGGAAAAGGGCTATAGATAGGATTGATACTAATGGCACACCAGGTAAGTAGTGCGCCACTACTATATACTAATGGCGCACCGGTTGGAGGTGCGCCATTAGTGTGGAAGACACTAATGGCGCACCAGACACACGGTGCGCCACTAGTATTGAATTTTTTTTCCATTTTTCCATACATACTAATGGCGCATGATGTCAAAGTGCGCCATTACTACTTCTAACTAGTAATGGCGAACCTTGTAGACAGTGCGCCATTAGTGTATTTTTTTACATTTTTGCAAAACTACTAATGGCGCACTTTTCCACAGTGCGCCATTAGTATATATATATATATATATATATATATATATATATATATATACTATTCTGCAAAAACTACTAATGGCGCACTTTTTGATCTCGATCTCGATCCCACCCGCACCCTCCCCCGCTAGCTCCACCGCCGCCGACGACCCAGTGCAACCCTCCCCCGCTAGCTCCACTGC
>NC_041385.1:621893235-622027992 GCF_002162155.2 Triticum dicoccoides
TCCCTCACCTTCCTAGCCCTCAAAACCCTAGAAACCCGTGACGCTCCATCATGCCTTCTCCTCTCGAGCTCCACCGTGCAAGGCGACAGGCAAGGCAGCGGGCAGAATCTGCTTCAACACCGGGTCGGCGAGCCGCAGCACCAGGGCGCGACGGCGCTCGACCCCTCCACCCCCTCCATCTCTTCTTCCTCGGGTCGCAGCTGTCTTCCTCAACTCCGGCCACCTCTTTTGCTACTAAGTTGTCGCAGGGCCTCCTTGTGCCTCCCCGGTGAGCTCCACCTCCTCTCCCCTCTTCCTTGTGGTTGGTGTGCTTGATTGCTTGTATGGTGTTTGTAGCAACTCTCTAGTAAGTAAATTCAGTAGCATGAAATACTTTTGCATCTCGTAGTTAGTTAGACACTTTGACTGAATTGAAAAAACTGCAAGTGATTTACTTTATTAGGATTTGAATAATTGCTTGATGTTTTCGATGTGAGGTCGCAAGAAGGAAAACAAACAGAGAAGCTAGCTGCATTCCTCTGTAGAGCTGGTCGATCCCATGTTTATTCTTAATACAAAATTTTGTACTGGATTAGGAAGTGCTCGTTTGCTATAGCGTGTTGTGAGAACCATGTCATGTTCATGTCCCTATCAAAATCATGTTCATGCACTAAAATTTTTGTTTGTTAGATAGGAGAATTTTGGACTAGATCAGGAGGTGCTCTTTTGCTGTATTGGTTGTGAAAATCATTTTGTATTCATGTTTCTGTCAGAGATCCTTTTTCAAGGGTATTTTTCGGTCATTCTCAGTTTTTAGAGCCTTTCTTGATCATTTTGACTTGTCTATTAGAGTTGTCCTGCTATTTTTGGTGGTGAGTCTGTTTTTGGTGAGCGGTTTGCTTTAAAGGCAACATAAGTTGGTGGTTAAAATTTACTAATTTCGTAAGAAGCACTTGCCTGTTGTTTCTGTTGCTGGATAGACATCGAATATTCTGAAGGACAAGTATCTGTTGTGACTTTGTGAGTGATACCATAAAAACTTCAGTAGACATATATGTTCTGTTCATTGGATTCTATCTAATGTATCAACCTGGACTGGATGATATTGGTGAACCTGATGGCTGCTGCAACATTAACCATTTGGTCACTTAATTTTTGGAATAATTTCATCAGCTAATGCCCTGAATTGCAGAAGCTTTCACCCGAGTTAGTTTGAATGTGATGTGGTCGATGTTGAGATGTCTCCTCTATGTAGTCTCTAGGTTGTTCTACTTTTAGGTACGTGGGCTGTGAAGTGAACTTGCCGGGTTTAACCATCTGACCTCTTATGTATATATTAGTATCTAAGATCAGCAGACATTAAACAATTTGTGCGCCTGGTTAGTGACTTGTGGAGTTGGCCCGGTTAATGCTTAAGTTTAACTTGTATCTTCTGGCTTGCTATTACTATGGCAAGTACTGTGTCAAGTACTCCATGTGTTTTTGTTGGCAGTTTATCATGAAATTGCAGGTACCTCGAGAGGCCCTTGAGTTTGCCGGAATGTCGATTAACTTCCGTTTCGGCAAATTCGGGTACTCCATATGTCCTATTTTCAGCAAAGGTCATGCTGAAATTTTCCGTGAATTTTAGCATGACTTTGCAAAAAATAGGACATATGGGGTACTTACAACTAATGCCTGTTATCATGCATGTTTTATGATCTGTTGTAAGGGTATTAATTGGTCTCTTTTGCTGCTTATCAGAGATGGCGGGAAGCAGCCACCACCGCTCTGTGACACCGCAGTACGAGTTGGATGCTTCCGAGTTCTTCACTATCATACTTGAGACTTCAGTATCATCCATGACGCAGGTATATAAAACGAGAGATCTCCCCTTCACCCATCTCATTATGATATTTTTTGTTTGCTACATCACTCATTGTCCCAAACTGCAGAGGCTTCCTGACAGTTTTATGAACATGCTGATGGATGAAGATCCGCCAAATAATGTGAAGGTGAGACAGGCCGGCAGTGGGTTTCGCAGGCAGTGGGATGTGTAGTTGGTGATCAAGAAGGGCTACATGTACTTGTCTCGTGGGTCGGAGAAGTTCTACTGTATACGACCTGCGGCTGGGGTACTTCCTTCTCTTCAGGTACGACGACGATGCCACCATGCTCATCGTGAAGGTGTTCAACACAACTATGTGTCGCATGCGCTATGCTACCGATGATGATGCCGGTACGTTCTTCCTCTTCTTATTCCTCTACATTTGGCTTTGTCTCACATCGATTGTTAACGGTCATTGTTTCATTTTGGACAGGTAATGAGAGCAGCAGCAACAACACTGGCTACAGCCAAAGCAGCAGCGACTATGGCTGTAGAGAAAGCAGCAACGATTCTGGCTGTAGCAAAAGCAACAGCGATTCTGGCAGCAGCATAGACAACAAGAAGGATGATCCGGGCTGGAGTGCGTGAGAAGAGGAGCTGAGTGAGGATAAGGAGCTGCAGGATGACGATGGGCATCAGGCTGAGGATGGCCTAGCGCTGGTGGCGGCTGACCAAGGGAAAGAGATGGTGGTGGCTGACCATGGGCAAGAGATGGAGGTGGCTGAGGATGACCTAGCGATGGTCGTGCCTGAAGGTGGCCTCGCGATGGTGGTGGTGCCTGACAATGACCACGCACCGGTGGTGGCGCTAGCGATCCCACAGCTGGGTGACATGACCACGCCAATTGTGGTAGAAGACTACATCCCACTGCCTCTAGTGCCTCCACTGCCTCGCCGCTCTAAGCGCATCAGGGAGAGGAAGGAGAAGAAGGAGAAGAACAATGCATGAGAACTGAACTTTGTCAGGTATGTCAGATCTCCTATAGGTTAGTTATCCAAAATGATATATATATATATACTTAGTTACCTATGTTATCTCTAATATGCTTAGTTTCCTATAGGTTAGCTTCATTTTTACCTAAGTTGGCTCTAATATGCTAACTTAGAGCTTATATGCTTAGTTTCCTATAGGTTAGCTCCAAAATAACTTATGTTAGCACAAAATGATCAAGTTTACATAATAAGCTTATAGTCTTTTTCTTATTCTTCTTCTTTTCCAAAATGACATAGGTTAGCTTCATTTTGCCTAAGTTGGCTCTAATATACTAACTTAGAGCTTATATGCTTAGTTTCCTATAGGTTAGCTCCAAAATAACTTATGTTAGCACAAAATGATCAAGTTTACATAATAAGCTTATAGTCTTCTTCTTATTCTTCTTTTTTCCAAAATTCTTCTTATTCTTCTTCTAGTGTTCTTCTTCTAGTATTCTTCTAGTCTTCTTCTTTTTCTTCTTCTAACTTCTTGTTTATCATTTTGCAGATTTGATTTAATTCACGGAAGCTTGCATGGATGGAGTGCTTCTTTTCCATTTGTGTTTTTATTTTGTATCAATGTGAAACTTTTGTGAATTGATGGATAACGGTGTTGGATGAACAATGTGAAACTTTTGTAATATGTAACGATGGAACTATGTGTTGGCTATGTATGTATATATGATGGAACTTGTGTGTTGGCTATGTACGTACTCCCTCCGTTCCAAAATAGATGACCCAACTTTGTACTAACTTTAGTACAAAGTTGGGTCATCTATTTTGGAACGGAGGGAGTATATATGATGGAACTTGTGTGTTGGCTATGTATGTATATATGATGGAACTTGTGTGTTGGCTATGATTGTTATATGGATGCTTGTTGTATATATATGTGTTGGATATCTCATAGGTGAAATAGTGACCTGAGATTAAGAAAAAAAATTAAAAAAATTGTTACTAATGGCGCACTACCATGTGATGCGCCATTAGTATAGAATAAACTAGTGGCGCACTGTGTGAAAAACTAATGGCGCACTGCTTGGTGCGCCATTAGTATACCAGATACTAATGGCGCACCAGTGGTGCGCCATTAGTAAAAAATACTAGTGGCGTGCTACTAATGGCGCACTGGTAATACGCCATTAGTAGGCAAAACCAATGCGTCATTAGTAGGCATTTTCCTAGTAGTGTGTTCATGGATCACAAACATAGAACTCAGTTCCTGAGGACGGTTTCAATGAGACAGCCCACCATATACTCCTACATGGCCTCTCATCACTACCTTTACCAAATCGTGTTCACACACTTAGCTCTCAACAGTAGGACATGTTCACCACATTCCAATTCATCCCCGATGAATCAGACCTGACACAACTGTAAGCAATAAGAGGCATGACAAACAAGCATGAATGAGTAGGCACATCAGGGCTCAAACAACTCCTACTCATGCTAGTGGGTTTCATCTATTTACTATGGCAATGACAGGTCATGCGGAGGAAAGGGGTTCAACTACCGCATCATGTAACAGTTGAATCGTTGTTGTCCTAATGCAGTAAAAGAGAGCAGGAGCGAGAGAGTGGGATTGTATCGGAATGAACAAGGGGTTTTTTCATGCCTGGCACTTCTGAAGATGATATAGCTCTTCATCGATGTCATTGATCACATCGTCGAAACCACGTCTATCAAGAGGGGACAATTACCGGCAAACAAGAAAGAACGCAATCAATGTAATGCAACAATATGATGCCTGATCATGACATGGAAAAATGAGTGTGTTGAGCTAATGCAGCTAAGGACATGATGGTTTGAGTCCATTTGAATCAAAGATTCAAATGAAAGCCCATGATATGAACCCATATAAGTGCATTCTCTTGTTTCATCTAATCAGCAAGGTTAGGTTGCTTTAACATGCATGAAGCTAGTACAGATGGATAGATTGGATTTTTTTGATCAATTTTCATATATATATTTATATATATATCTTTGCATTTGGAGTTACAGATTAATTTCTATGATTTTTAGAAGTTAGAACTATTTCAAGGAATTTCCTGAATAAACTTAAATCCAGAAAATGCTTTACTGCGTCAGCATTGCATCACTGTGATGTCAGTAGGTCAACGGGGGCTGGTCCGGGTCAAACCTGACCAGTGGGTCATGCATGTCAGTGTCTAACTAAGATAACCTAGCTTAGTTAATACTAACCAACTTAATTAGCCGGGCTGGGCCCGCTTGTCAGTGACCTTATGTGTCCTAGAAAATTCTTCACCATTTTTGTCAGAGGTTCTAGACCAAGGCAAAGATGATGAACATTTTATAAGGGCATTTTAGGTTCATTGATAGAATTACTTAGTAACCCTAGTTGGTTTAGGTGGTGCTGGGGGGTTTCGATCATCCCCATTTCAAGTTTTTGGGAAAGTAAACATGATGCATCATCTCTAATGCAACGCTCACTAGGGTTGTGACAACTCACCCCCACTAAACAAGAATCTCATCCCGAGATTCAGGCGTAGGGTAAGATGAAGGTGGGGACGCAACTAACATAATCTTCGCGATCCAGGTTGCACTTCATAAGAACATTGATTCGATCATCATCTTTGTCTCAATGTCTTGCTCTGAGAACTCCATCTTACATGACAATGAGAGGAAAGGGACAACTCCAGAAGAATCAATCTTCTCAAAGATCGAGCAACTCAGGATCAACTCATGGAGTGAGACATTCACACATCTCTTGAGCTGACACACAAAACACACATCAAGAGGGATGGAAAGATGATGGAGGTTCAATTTGGTAGGCAACAATTCCATGCTGAAGTAGGATGGTGCATGGTTTCAAAGTATCAAGGAGATAGTTGCCATGATCCCACAACGGGGCACCTTGGGAGAGGTAACTCGTAGAATTATTATCTTAAGTGGCAAAAAGAATTACTTTTGATCCATAGATCATTGAAATTCTTCATACCAGCCTGAGGCAAATCTCAATTGATCATTTGAAAGAATTCGAGAGGATGGCATACTCAGCTTGGAAAGGAAACTATGGTTATAGAACAACTCGGCAATTGGAAGGCACATTCCAGTTGATACCAAGGATATAACCTAGTGACTGAGCGTTCTTTCAAGAACTTGAGCATTTCCATATTCATCAAGGTTTTACCAACATCTATGCCAAGATCCTGGTGACACCTCATACTACCATGATGAATAACGATGGAGGATGCAGGTGCAGAGAAGGACAACACTTTCTCAGATTTTACCTTGACAACACCAAAGAAACAAAATCGAGAGGATCGACCGAGAGACATTTAGCACTCTGCTTCTAATGTTCTCCTTGACGTTCTAGGTACCACGATCATGCTTAAAAGCATCGACATGGCCATCAAGTAAAGGTCGGACTTCGGAATACAAAGGATCCATAAGGAACAACTTCTATAATAAGTCACTCGAAATCCTCATGGAGAAGATGGTCGACTTGCTCAATCAAGATACTACAATGATAGATCTTCCGGCTAGGTGTGTCGGCCAGAACATCAACCTTGTCGGGACCTACATCATAGATCTTGGAAAGGTTCCAACCATCATATCTGCCTGAGATTCAGATCTGGTTGGTAACTGAATATTTTAGACAACATGTCTGGAAAAGAAAGTTTGCAACACAAACCGACGAGATGACGTTGCGAGATTCTCGGGAAAATAACTACGATAGCAAGCTCCAAAACATGAGTTGGTTCTGCTACATACATGTGAACATGTTGTCCCAGACAAGCATGACCACGTAGTAGTCTTATAATAAAACACTACCGAGTTCAGGTTGGGGACCATCATTGAAGATAATGAAGTAATGTGCATGACCTAGGATTAGCACATGAGACTCCCTTTTCTTGAACAAATCAATCAGTGGCTTGGTGTGCTAGGGCATACAATGGAGTGGAGGTAATTAATCTATGAAACCATAGAATACATTCACACATGCATAACTGACTTCGAATGATTCCAGAGGAAAGAAAAACAAACTTTCTCAAATTCACAGTGGCAACTTGCATCAAATGCACGTGAACATAGAGGAAGTGACTTCTTCCATCCAAGCATAAGCTTCATGAACGGAACATGAAGGCATTTCTTACAAATTTTCCAACACTAGGTTGATGTTCAACATGAATCATGGAGGAGACAAAATGCTACTGATGGGCTCAACAGCAACTCATCGAAATTTTCCATATCACTCGGATTCCACCATTATGTGAACAATGTGATAGTATTGGTGAGACCAAAAGATGTAATGGTCTATGCTCGGGGAACAACCACGAGTAAGACAACATTACGAATATCGTTGGTTCTAACTTGATTTGACGATAGCCCACACTCAAATCAAGGTTTGGACAAGACGATAGATTCAACAACCGATCACGAGGAACAATCGATGAAGATATCATCTCTCTTCAACACACACACACCAAGATATCCCCTAGTGATGAACTAAGTCAGATAAGCTTCCGTCTTCCAACTGTCCAAGTCGTTGTTTAGCTCAACCAACTAGCTCAGGGGTACCCAACACAGAATCTTGGATAATAGGGGGTGAAAGTGCAACTATCCCTAGGTGGTTTTGGTAATTCCTAACAACATATAGCTCATTGAGCTAACATCATTCCAAGTTGAATATTTCAGGAAAAGCTCAATGGATGGCATGGCATGGATGAGAAAAGTGGATCCCTCAAAATGCTAAGTACAAAAGGATTGGCTCAAGCTCAAAAGCTCAAGACTCTACATTTTATATTTTAGTGATCCAAGATCACATTGAGTCTATAGGAAAAGCCAATACTGTCAAGGAGGGATGAGGTGTTGCTTAATAAGTTTCTTGCTCTACAGTGCTTAGTGATATGCTCCAAGACCCTCAACTACTTTCTCATATCCACATATGACCTAAACCAAAAGTCAAACTCGGCCCCACCGATTCTTTCTACCCGGCGCCACCGAGTTCAGATGTCATAGCCACTGCCACAAATCCTAGGCAAATAGGTCTCACCGATAGGGATCTCGGTCTCACTGAGATGGGATTGTAATCTCTATGTTTCCCTTCGTAACATTTCGGTACAATCGAGATGAGCAATCGGTCCCACCGAGATTGCAATGTAAACTCCCTATTTCCTTTTTGTAACATTTCGGTTTCACCGAAATGAGCGAATCGGTCCCACCGAGTTTACCTGACCAACTCTCTAGTTAGCTTATTACCAAAATCGGTCTCACCGAGTTTGTGTAATCGGTCTCACCAAAATTTTGTTATGCCCTAACCCTAATTACATCAGTCCTACCGAGTTGCATGTCGGTCCCACCGAAAATCCTAACGGTCACTAGATTTGCTAAATCGGTCTGACCGAGTTTATCAATTCGGTCCCACCGAGTTTGGCAAGTTGTGTGTAACGGTTAGATTTTGTGTGGAGGCTTTATATACCCCTCCACCTCCTCTTCATTCGTGGAGAGAGCCATCAGAAAAAACCTACACTTCCAACTTGCTGTTTCTGAGAAGGAACCACCTACTCATGTGTTGAGGCCAAAATATTCCATTCCTACCATATGAATCTTGATCTTTAGCCTTCCCAACTTACTTTCCACTCAAATCTTCTTTCCACCAAATCCAAACCCTGTGAGAGAGAGTTGAGTGTTGGGGAGACTATCATTTGAAGCACAAGAGCAAGGAGTTCATCATCAACACACCATTTGTTACTTCTTGGAAAGTGGTGTCTCCTAGATTGGCTAGGTGTCACTTGGGAGCCTCCGACAAGATTGTGGAGTTGAACCAAGGAGTTTGTAAGGGCAAGGAGATCACCTACTTCGTGAAGATCTACCGCTAATGAGGCAAGTCCTTCGTGGGCGACGGCCATGGTGGGATAGACAAGGTTGCTTCTTTGTGGACCCTTCGTGCGTGGAGCCCTCCGTGGACTCGCGCAACCATTACCCTTCGTGGTTTGAAGTCTCCATCAATGTGGATGTACGATAGCACCACCTATCGGAACCATGGCTCAAAAATCACCGTGTCTCCAAATTGCGTTTTAATCCTCCAAACCCTTCCCTTTATATTCTTGCAAGTTGCATACTTTACTTTCCGTTGCTCATATACTCTTTGCATGCTTGCTTGAATTGTGTTAAGATTGCTTGACTTGTGCTAAGATAGCTAAAATCTGCCAAAGACTAAAATTGGGAAAAGGATAAGTTTTTATTTGGTCAAGTAATCTAATCAACCCCCCTCTAGACATACTTTCAATCCTACAAATGGTATCAGAGCCTTGGTCTCCATCTGCTTTGATTTCCATAGCTTTTGGTGGTCATAGCCTTGGTTTCACAATCTAGGAGAGTATGGCATCGAGCGAGGGAAATTATCACCGTGGAGGTCCTTACTTTGATGGTACTAATTTTGCCAGTTGGAAGCATAAGATGAAAATGCATATTCTTGGACATAACCCCGCCGTTTGGGCTATTGTGTGTATTGGCTTGCAAGGTGAATTCTTTGACGGGAGAGAACCGAACCGTGAAGCTAGTGCGGAAGAGTTGAAGATGTTGCAATACAACGCTCAAGCTTGTGATATCCTCTTCAACGGATTGTGCCCCGAAGAATTCAACAAAATCAGCCGTCTTGAGAATGCAAAGGAAATTTGGGACACTTTGATTGATATGCATGAAGGTACCGACTCCGTCAAGGAATACACGTTGGATGTGCTCCAAAGTCAACTTGACAAGTTCAAAATGAAGGATGGTGAAGGTGTCGCTGAAATGTACTCTAGGCTTGTTGTTATCACAAATGAGATTGCGGGCTTAGGAAGTGAAGAGATGACCGACAAACTCATCATCAAGAAGATCCAAAGAGCTTTGGACGGAAAATATGATACCGTGTGCACATTGATCCAAATGATGCCAAATTACAAAGATCTCAAGCCAACGAAAGTCATTGGAAGAATTGTTGCTCATGAGATGTCACTCAAGGATAAGGAGGAACTTCACAACAAGTCAAGTGGTGCTTAAAAAGCCTCATGTGAAGCCCCCACATCATCAAGTGAGAAAAAACCCTTCAATGAAGAATTGAGCTTAATGGTGAAGAACTTCAACAAATTCTACAGGAGTAGAAGCAAAGAAAGAAGCTCCAAGTCAAGGTCCTACAATGACAAAAGATCTTCTAGTTGAGAGCGCAATTGCTACAATTGTGGGAGACCCGGACACTATTCCAATGAGTGTACGGCACCCCACAAAAGAAGAGAAGAATCACCCAAGAGGAGAAGTAGAAGAGAGGAATCACCACCAAGAGAGAGGAGGAGTAGAGATGATCGTTATGAACGAAGAACATCCCGAAGGAGCAAGGATTCGAAAAGGAGGGACAAGTCATCAAGGAGCTACACAAAACGAAGACATCAAGCTCATGTTGGTGAATGGGTGTCCGGCTCCGACTCCGACAATCACTCCGAGAGAAGCTATCACTCCGACTCCGAATACACTGAAGATGAAGGTGTTGCCGGTCTAGCACTTGTGTCAACCAACTCCTATGACATACTTGATTCACCCAATGAAGGAATTGGAAGATGCTTCATGGCTAAAGGCCCAAAGGTAACACACCCCGAGTATGTTGATTTCAATAGGGATGAAGATGACTTGCTATGTGATGATGATTTACTTGTTGAGAACTCTAGTGATGAATACTATGATGAAAGGTCAGTTAATCATGCTAATCAACATAAAAAATGACAATGATAAGGAGAAGATTGAGCTTATAACTAAAGAACTAAACACTCTTAAGTTAGCTCATGGAACTATCTTAGAAGATCATCGAGAACTTTTAAGGACTCATGAGAAGTTACGCTTTGAAAAGCTCAATCTTGAGCGAGAGCATGAGTTCTTAAAGGCAATCAATGATGATCTTCGTAAGAAAAGTTCTTCTTACATTGCCAAGCGTTTACTCTTATCTACTTACATGCCTCAAGTCAAGTCCATTAACAAGAACAAGAAAGATTCTTCCTCTACTAGTAACAATAATCATGCTAAATCAAATGTTGTTGCTTCTATTAGTTCTCTTGATTCCACTAATAATTCTCTTAGCCAAGTTACACTTGAGCAAGAAAATAGCTTATTGAAGGGAATTATAGTGAAAGGTGTTTACAAGAGCCTTGCCGGGAGTAAGCAATTTGAGGAAATTGTACACAAGCAAGGAATACACCGGAAGAACCAAGGTGTTGGTTTTGAACGGAATTTCAATGCCAATGGAGTTGAGTGGGAAGAAGATCAATATCCCAATACAAAGTTTGTTCCTCAATAAGAGAAGTATGCTCCTACTTCCTTCAAGGGGACACAAGCTCAAGATGATCTTCCACCACATGACCACAAGCAAAAAGGCAAGGACAAGCTTCAAGAGGAGATTGATGCATTTGAAGAAGCTCCTAAGGCCTTGGTCAAGTGGGTTCCCAAGACTACGACAAGCTCTACTTCATCAAGTACGACTACAACTCCAAGGATTCCCATCAAGATGATGTGGATCCCGAAGAAGAAGAACTAGAGAGTTCTTGAGGGTGACTCCGCCAACATATTTCACTCATATCATTTTGGCAACAACAAGTGCAATCAACTTCCACATCTTGCACTAGTTCAAGGAGTCACAAACCCTCTTGTTGGTAAGACAAGGGACAAGGTAGTCTAACGCTTTCATAGACATCATCTTGCGTGTGCATCACTCTATGTCTATGGATATTCTTGTTTGTTCCTTGTGGGACTAACCCGTGTAGGAATTGAAAGTGCAACTCACTCCAAAGGATTGCTCCAAATGATCTTCATCAACATTGAGCATCCACATCTTCAACACCTACATGAAGTCATCATCGACAAAACCCAAGGTTAGTTCATCCCTCCAAGAGGGGATCTCACATCTAGGGGAGCTTAACTCTAATAATTGAGTCAAAGAAACTCTAATGGTGTGAACACATCAATGCATTATGTAAAAGTGGTAACCCCACTTGAGCTTAAACGATGAGTATGACCTATGATCAAATGTTCTCATTTGACTCCTAAGTCAATATACTCACATATAGATGAGCTAGTCATCGCCAATTGTTTGATAGATGCTAGAATTGTTTGTGCATGCTTTGTCACATATTTCATTTGCTATTTTATTGCGTGAGCATGTTGGTTGCATATTTTTACTCATTCGAGGACATCCACTTGTTGTTTGATTGATTTGTTTCTTTTTCTCTTGCCAATTGGATGGACAAGAATGCCTTAGAACCTTCTCTAGCTATCTATGCTTTTCTTGTCTCAAACTCTATTTATGCTACATTACAAAATTTGATCAAGTAACATTCGAACCACTCTGTGTGAGGAGCAGTCGGAGTCCCCGATTCGTCATAGACTTAAACTTCCAAAACTTCTTTGTGCGTTTCGGTCTGACTGATTCCTCCATTTCGGTCATACCGAGATCACTAAGTCGATCTAGGTTTTCAATCTCGGTGCAACCGATTTGAACATTTCGGTCACACCGTGTTGCTGTAACTGTCAACAGTTATGCATCTCGGTGCCACCGAGTTGTTCCACTCGGTCACACCGACAGGGTCGGGCTATATATACTCACGGGCAAAAATTTGGAAACTTTCTCCAAACCCCTTCGCCCGCGCATAGCTCGCTCTGCCTCCAGGGTCTCCGGATCGTCCTCCTCGTCGCCAGCCGCCTCCAGTCGCTGGTCTCCGCCGCCGTCAACGGAATTCACCCCCGTCGTTGCCGCCGTAGCGAGTTCATCGCCAAGCTAGGTATGGACTCGATCACAGTGCTATCCCCGTCCGATTCCTAGCACATTGTGTTCATGATGATTCTTGCCACGATTGGAACTATTCTATCCAGTCAAAACAAACCATAGTTTAGAAGTGAATTGAAAATTTAGGGTTAGGTTTCCGCCGAAACCATCTCGGACCCACCGAGTTGTAGAACTCGGTTCCACCGATTCGGCTAAGGCCATTGCACAAGTGATTCTCGGTCTGACCGAGAATTGCAAGTCGGTGTGACCGAGTTCAGGACTTTGTGAAACCCTAGCAGTCTCGGTGCCACCGAATTGTGACTCGGTCTGATCGAATTCACTAGTTTAGGTTCCAAAAGCTGCTTCGGTATCACCGAGTTTGCAAATCGGTTGATCTGAAATGCTTTCTGTGGAAAACTAAAACTAAGTTTTTGAATCATTCTTTTGCAAAAACCTCTGTATTTTGTGATGCTCATCCACTCTATCTCATCTATATCTATTCACAGGGTCTGTAGTCAGTGTGTGCAACATGGCTGATCAAAGTGATAGCCAGAACAGGGAAGAGGAGCATATTCAGATGAGTGAGGGCACTAGTCCCTCTAGTACCTCTGATGAGGGTAGCAAAAGCACCCCAAGCAACCTGCCCAAAGCTGCCACCAGGGCCAGAAAGAAGAAAACCTCAGAATCTGAGGATGAAGACTATGTGGCAGTAGAGGATGAGGCCACTTCCAAGAAGAAAGTGCTAAAAAAGGAGTATGGCACAGCTGCTGCCATTAAGCCTGGTATGAAGACCAAAGTACCTGCTAAGAGAACTCCCATGTCTAAAGCCAGAGCCTCTACTCAAGTACCTTTGGAATATCAACCCAAAGAGGATGCTGTAGAAGGGAAGAAGAAGGAAAGAAAGAGAGGGAGATGGTGCAAGAAAGTTGATCCAATGGCAGAATTTGAGAATCATTCTTCTGATGAGGGAGAGGAAGAAGAGGTTGCTACACCA
Organism: Triticum dicoccoides; assembly: GCF_002162155.2. Taxonomy (NCBI): domain Eukaryota; kingdom Viridiplantae; phylum Streptophyta; class Magnoliopsida; order Poales; family Poaceae; genus Triticum; species Triticum dicoccoides. The sequence continues at coordinate 621,906,798 of NC_041385.1, forward strand.
ACACCCAAGGCTTAGAAGCTTATGGGTGATGCTATTAAGTCAGGGGCTGCATCATCAAAGCCCAAAGAAGCACCCAAAGCTGCCTCCAAGCCCAAGATTGTACCAAAGAGGAGTACTAGAAACATACCTGCTGCTGAGAAGAACAAGGCCCTAGTGCCTGAAACTGTTGCTGAAGAAGAAGAAGATGAAGAGCATATCCTGAGAAAGTTGAAGCCAAAGATTCCAGACCACAATGATGCTCATCCTGTGGCTGAGAACATGAAGCTGAGTAAGGATGCAAGACTCAGACAGTGGAGGTTGTCTGATCCTTATGCTATCAGGAGAAGGACTGCTGTTGACTATAGGTTCCATACTAAGGAACATCAGGATTTCTATGAGACAGTGTTGTTAGACAAGAAGCCTATAGTGTGTGACATCAGGTGGGTGGACTAGACCTACATGAAGGAGAATGAGGAACACTATCCTGGTGTGCATGACAGTTTCAGTGCTTGTGGAGTTGCAGACTTTGTTGGGCAGAAGCTCACAAAGTGGAATGAGCTCATAATGCAATTCTACACCACAACACACTTCTATCCAGATGGCAGGATAGTATGGATGTCTGAAGGTACAAGGTACCAATCAACTATTGAGGAATGGGAAAATCTGAGCAATGCACCTAAGGAGAAAGAAGATGACTTGGATGTCTATGCCAAGAAGAAGATGGATCGCAATTCTATGGCACATATGTACAAGGAGATCCCAGATGCTGCAGTTGAGACACATAAGTTTGGATCTGTACATTATCTTCTGTCAGGACTACCAACCATCAACTGGATCCTCAGGCATACTCTCTTGCCCAAGTTAGGTGACCACAACATGATCAGAGGCCATGCAATAAACTTGCTACACCTATTTGATGTGCCACAGAAATTCAAGGTCATGAGCCTCATTGTTGAGACCATCAAGAGGATAGCAGCTGGCCAGAAGAGAAGCTGTGGGTATGCCCCACAGATCCAGGAGCTGATTAACTCCAAGATGGGCACATGCACATACTTGCTGGACAAGGAACACTTTTCCATCTATCTAGACTTTGAGGATAACCAAGTGGTTATGGATGAAGATGAACCATCTTCAGTGCATGCTCAAGCAAATAAGGAGAAGGCAAGGACAGAGAAGGCTACCAAGATGCCAACAATGGAAGAGGCATCTCAGTACTTTCTGAAGAGCAAACAAGATCAACTAGGCTACTTGATTGCATCCACTCTGAGGATCGAGAAGGGGCTGGCCACCTTGACTCAAAACCAGGAGAGCCTGGAGAGGATCATGGAGCAGAAGTTCTATGACTTGGATGTGAAGGTAACTAAGATCCAGTCTGTTGTTGAGCAGCTTCAGGATGATATGCAGGAGAGCAAGGGAAAGACAACCACTGATGCATTTGCCAGAGTGCCTAGAGCTTAGAGATCAGCTGCAGTGCCAGTGACAGACACCAGAGCCACTTCATCTGCACCAGCTACAGCTCCTACAGCTCCAGTGCAACCAGCTCCAGCACCTACACCTCCAGCTCCATCCTCATCAACTGAAGTCTTTGTCCAAGGAGTCATCTCTACACCACCACCTGAAGATCAAGCCTGAGAGTCGATCTAGTGCTATGCATTTTCTATGAACTTTTTGGTAACTTGTTGCCAAAGGGGGAGAAAAATGTATAGATCATAGGCTTCGAGAAAGAGTGTTGCTTTTTGTTCTCTCTTGCTTTAATGGTTAAACTTTATTTGGTTGTTTGAGATACTCTGTGTCTGTGTGATACTTGGATGATCATGTGTTTGATTATATGCTACATTTATGCTTGTTGGATGACATTATCTCGTTTATCTCTATATGATCATTCACTTTGCTTGGTCATGAGTTGATGTATTCAATCATTATCATTTTGAGCGCTCCACCAAGATGTATGTGACATGGAAGAGTTACCCATGAGCCTAACTCCTTGTGCATTTGCAGTCCAAAGCAAATATTAAACTATGCACAAATTTAGGGGAGCTCTTGCTTATCACATACTTCTCAAAGCGACAATGTTTTTCACTTTTATTATCATTTGTCGAAGCTTTGATCTATATGTTGTCATCAATTACCAAAAAGGGGGAGATTGAAAGTGCAACTATCCCTAGGTGGTTTTGGTAATTCCTAACAACATATAACTCCTTGAGCTAACATCATTCCAAGATGAATATTTCAGGAAAAGCTCAATGGATGGCATGGAATGGATGAGAAAAGTGGATCCCTCAAAATGCTAAGGATAAAAGGATTGGCTCAAGCTCAAAAGCTCAAGACTCTACATTTTATATTTTAGTGATCCAAGATCACATTGAGTCTATAGGAAAAGCCAATACTATCAAGGAGGGATGAGGTGTTACTTAATGAGTTTCTTGCTCTACAGTGCTTAGTGATATGCTCCAAAACCCTCAACTACTTTCTCATATCCACATATGACCTAAACCAAAAGTCAAACTTTGCCCCACTGATTCTTTCTACCCGGCACCACCGAGTTCAGATGTCATAGCCACTGCCACAAATCCTAGGCAAAATGGTCTCACCGATAGGGATCTCGGTCTCACCGAGATGGGATTGTAATCTCTCTATTTCCCTTTGTAACATTTCGGTACAACCGAGATGAGCGATTGGTCCCACCGAGATTGCAATGTAAACTCCCTGTTTCCTTTTTGTAACATTTCGGTCTCACCGAAATGAGCGAATCGGTCCCACCGAGTTTACCTGACCAACTCTCTGGTTAGCATATTACAAAAATCGGTCTGACCAAGTTTGTGTAATCGGTCTCACCGAGATTACGTTATGCACTAACCCTAATTACATCGGTCCTACCGAGTTGCATGCCTGTCCCACCAAAAATCCTAACGGTCACTAGATTTGCCGAATCGGTCTGACCAAGTTTACCAATTCGGTCCCACCGAGTTTGACAAGTTGTGTGTAATGGTTAGATTTTGTGTGGAGGCTATATATACCCCTCGACCTCCTCTTCATTCGTGGAGAGAGCCATCAGAAAAAACATCCACTTCCAACTTGCTGTTTCTAAGAAGAAACCACCTACTCATGTGCTGAGGCCAAGATATTCCATTCCTACCATATGAATCTTTATATCTAGCCTTCCCAAGTTACTTTCCACTCAAATCTTCTTTCCACCAAATCCAAATCCTGTGAGAGAGAGTTGAGTGTTGGGCAGACTATCATTTGAAGCACAAGAGCAAGGAGTTCATCATCAACACACCATTTGTTACTTCTTGGAGAGTGGTGTCTCCTAGATTGTCTAGGTGTCACTTGGGAGCCTCCGACAAGATTGTGGAGTTGAACCAAGGAGTTTGTAAGGGCAAGGAGATCGCCTACTTCGTGAAGATCTACCGCTAGTGAGGCAAGTCCTTCGTGGGCGACGGCCATGGTGGGATAGACAAGGTTGCTTCTTCGTGGACCCTTCATGGGTGGAGCCCTCCGTGGACTCGCGCAACCGTTACCCTTCGTGGGTTGAAGTCTCCATCAATGTGGATGTACGATAGCACCACCAATCGGAACCACGGCTCAAAAATTACCGTGTCTCCAAATTGCGTTTGAATCCTCCAAACCCTTCCCTTTACATTCTTGCAAGTTGCATGCTTTACTTTCCGCTGCTCATATACTCTTTGCATGCTTGCTTGAATTGTGTTAAGATTGCTTGGCTTGTGCTAAGATAGCTAAAATCTGCCAAAGACTAAAATTGGGAAAAGGATAAGTTTTTATTTGGTGAAGTAGTCTAATCACCCCCCTCTAGACATTCTTTGGATCTTACAGGGGGTTATAAGAAAAGCCAACTTGATCACGAGCTCAACATAACAGTCAAGGGACAACCCGGTGATACTTCCGAGAAGATATTCGGAAAATCACGAACCACCGATATGTTACTAAGCTCGAGAGCAATCTTGCTTTTCAGGGCAAGACGATGTGATCAAGAGAGTGATGGATTGACACAATCCTATCTCATTGATCGAGGAGTGCACCAGGGAAAATGGACTAGGTAGCACGATCAATCTTAGAATGATAATTCAATACCAACACGCCAAGAATGAGATTATTGTCCATTGACTACCAACCAATGGGGTTGCTAGCAGTATTGATTTGACACATCACAATTCACTTGTTGGCATTCCGGTTACAATAACACAGGAACCGAGGAATTAACAATGATGGCAAGAAGCATTACTGCGTCAAGAATTCATAAGAGGTGGTGCAATTCTCATGACACTCTTGACATAAAGATGGTAACACTCCAAGGTAGAGCAGAGCAGAAGCTGGATTGGCATTTTGATCTGTGGAATACAATTGCTTTGACCCAATCCTAGATATGGATGAGGTTCTGTAGTTTGTTTCTCCTATTCATTCCGGAATAGAATGGATTGACGGACCACAAGAGTAATAGGTATCGATGAACAAATGCACGCATACTCTTGATTATCAGTTGATAGACGAGGGTCGGAATACAACTAAAGAGGGACAACTCAAAGGAGCATATAACTTTCTGAGTTGTGGACGCATAGCTTAGTATGTCGAACCAAGTTCAACAGGTTTCTTCTGGATAACCCATGCAGAGAAGGTAGAACTGACAGAGTCACAGCATGGAATCGAGAACTCTTCAAGAGCACTCTGGTTGTGATCTTTCGGTTATGCGAGGAACTTCTGCCATAAGTAGTTCATGCTATTTATAAGAAAGAAATACCACGGACCTCAAGGACTATCACAAGGGTTACTAATAACCCAAGGGAACTAGCAAACACTATCAACATGAAGTAAGTAGGGGAATCTCGGGTTCAGAAACCCAAGAGTAGAATACCTACCACTAGGTGGCATCACGGGATGCTTTCAAGAATGATGGCCAGAATCATCACACTGGGAACAGGAGGCATGGCTACATTACTAGGTGATACTCTAGACACCTAGGGTCATAATAATAGCTCCATCCTATATACCGAGGCAAAGAATTACCTCAGCACACTAGCTAGTGTGGTTAAACTGGCCCAAAGGAACTTCGGAGCGGTAAGAAGGAATTTGCAAATGCATCAGATTGTTTAGAAACCCGGGATGACTCGGACATCATACGGCTATAAATGCTCGAAAATATTTGTAACATACTGCAAATATGGTGGCATAACCACTCAGAATCACAATGTCAAGGTACCAAAACCAACTACGAACACCCGAAGGTAGTAGAAACTGAACTAAGGCTTAAGTCCAACAATCTTATAAGTCTACGGATTAGTAACATGTGATCCTAATAGAAAGAAGAGAAAGCCTAGTTCCTTAACTACGTAGAAAAGATAAGATGACTCAGATCAGAAGGGCATGAGGTAAAGGAGTAAAAAGAGCCTTACGTTCCATCCCACAATCAATGTGTTCCGGAGCAGTAGCAAGCTACCAAGACTCAGTGGAAGCACTAGGAGACATTTCCCAGTAAGAGAGGCTACCAAGGATAAACAACTAGATAGTCGGATCCCACACATACCAAGCATTTCAATAACATACACACAATATGCTCGATATGTGCAAATACAACATGGCATCACAACATGACTCTACAACTCAAGTATGTATTCATTAGGCTCCGAGGAGCCAGATATTACAAACATGGTCTCATGACCCAACATTCAGAGCATACAAGTCAAGCACATGCAGAAGCTTAACATGTCTGAGTACAGACATCTACAAATGAAAAAGGCTGATAAGCCTGACTATCTACCAGATCCTGCCAAGGGCACAAGATCGTAGCTGAGGTAACAAGCTAAACATCGAAGTCCATGCGAAACTAATAGCGAGACTGAAGTCTCTCTGCAAAAACATAAAATAGGCAAACATGATTACAAATGTACCCAGCAAGACTTACATCAGAACTAACTACATATGCATCATTATCAACAAATGGGTGGTGGGGTTTAACTGCAGCAAACCAGCTTTTACTCGGTGGCTATCCTGAACTACGACTGCAAAGTAACTCTTTGAGGTGGGGCACACGAGTCCACATATTCACCATATCAATACACCACTATGGATCCGCTCCCGTCTCCCTATGAGAACGCCATCCATAGAACTCACGCTTATCTTGCGTATTTTAGAGTATCCACTTTCACTTGTATATGAACTATATAGGCAACCCAGAAGTCCTTTACCGCAGACACGGCTATTCAAATAGATAATGTTAACCCTGCAGGGGTGTACTTCTTCACACACGCTCTCACCACTTATCGCTGTTTACACGACATGTACTCGGCAACCTTCAAGCGGAAGCCCAACGAGGGAGTTGGGCACGACCTGCCTAACCACACAAATCTCTCGTCCAGGTTTATCGCCTATTTGGGTTCCATCCGCAAGGAGATCCGGCCGGGGTGTCGCTCGCGGCCCCAAATGATGTGTGCAGGGTTCCCAAGCCCACCTTGACGGGTGGATCTACGCTTGGTACACCGTGCCACGGTGCCTAGTCTGTCCCAAGCACACCTGTACCGGGTGCCACTTGGTAGACTACTAACACTACCTACAAACACCAGAAACTAGTTGCAACTCCTGGACAGAGATCATGTTGATTAATAAGTCGAGAGGGGTCAAGTTACCGGAACCCAATGTGTGGTAGTAACTGTTCATGGATCACAAACACAGAACTCAGTTCCTGAGGACGGTTTCAATGAGACAACCCACCATGTACTCCTACATGGCCTCTCATCGCTATCTTTACCAAATCGTGTTCACACACTTAGCTCTCAATAGTAGGACATGTTCACCACATTCCAATTCATCCCAGAGGAATCAGACCTGACACAACTCTAAGCAATAGCAGGCATGACAAACAAGCATGAATGAGTAGGCACATTAGGGCTCAAACAACTCCTACTCATGCTAGTGGGTTTCATCTATTTACTGTGGCAATGACAGGTCATGCAGAGGAAAGGGGTTCAACTACCGCATCATGTAACAGTTGAATCGTTGTTGTCCTAATGCAGTAAAATTGAGCAGGAGCAAGAGAGTGGGATTGTATCAGAATGAACAAGGGGGTTTTGCTTGCCTGGCACTTCTGAAGATGATATAGCTCTTCATCGGTGTCTTGATCACATCGTCGAAACCACGTCTATCGAGAGGGGACAATTACCGGCAAACAAGAAAGAACACAATCAATGCAATGCAACAATATGATGCATGATCATGACATGGTAAAATCAGCGTGTTGAGCTAATGCAGCTAAGGACAAGATGGTTTGAGTCCATTTGAATCAAAGATTCAAATGAAAGCCCATGATATGAACCCATATAAGTGCATTATCTTGTTTCATCTAATAAGCAAGGTTAGGTTGCTCTAACTTGCATGAAACCAGTACAGATGGATAGATTGGATTTTTCTGATCAATTTTCATATATAAATCTTTGCATTTGGAGTTACAGATTAATTTCTAAGATTTTTAGAAGTTAGCACTATTCTCAGGAATTTCCTGAATAAACTTAAATTCAGAAAATACTTTACTGCGTTAGCATTGCATCACTGTGACGTCAGCAGGTCAACAGGGGCTGGTCCGGGTCAAACCTGACCAGTGGGTCCCGCGTGTCAGTGTCTAACTATGCTAACCTAGCTTAATTAATACTAACCAACTTAATTAGCCAGGCTGGGCCCGCTTGTCAGTGACCTTATGTGTCCTAGAAAATTGTGCACCATTTTTGTCAGAGGTTCTAGACCAAGGCAAAGATGATGAACATTTTAGAAGGGCATTTCAGGTTCATTGATAGAATTATTAAGTAACCCTAGTTCGTTTAGGTGGTGTTGGGGGTTGTGGATCATCTCCATTTCAAGTTTCTAGAAAAGTAAACATGATGCATCATCTCTAATGCAACGCTGACTAGGGTTGTGACAATGTCGCCCTCTTAATAGAAGTCTTGCTCATGGTGCAATGCAAACGGCGAGCCCGTCACTTGCGCACCCCGGTGGTGCCTGACATTACTGTTTAGATGTTTGCTAGTAGCCTCCGCGAACACCAAGCATGTATTCACCTGGCTCAACACCAACGACATACTCGTGTTGGGTGCTGAGCTGCTCGACATTAGCCATGGCTCTGCATATGACACGACCACTTGACTCGGCGCCTCGCTCATGTATATCATCCATCATAATGAAAATCTATAAACAACCTAGCTAGAGAGGGTACTATGGTACCTATATATGTATCGTGAGCGACCGATCATAGTGCCATTGCACACGAGTGTGTTTGATCGATTTATCCATTACTCGTAAGTTATGCATGGTTGTGTGTGTCTAATGGTGGTCGTGGAAGGCTAGCTCGCGACAAGAGCGGTTGCATGGACGCCTTGTTGTTAATACGTGCCACATACGCTTCAGAGGCTCGTCATCCATGAGGTCACATAATTTATTTTAGTACAATCATAAGCGTAACTGCGTAAGTGCCTCTGTGTGTGTGCTAGTATGTCTTGTGTGCATGCGCATGCGTATTGTGTGCATGTGGGTCATCCGCATGCATGCATGTGCGTCGTGTTTGCTCCTTGCAAAAATACCTCATTTGGTTAGCTCATGAGGCCTTACTGGAGAGGTTCAAGGTTAATTCCCCACCCATGCAATGCATAATTTAGCTTTTCTAATTTATTTATTTTTGAACCATTGATGGGTGGCGCCGTAGAACTTGGGTGAGGCGCATGTGGACTATTTGACCGGTAAACCAGACAAAATATAGAGCTATACGCTAAGCCAGTGATCGTATAATCATCTTAAGTCGTATATAGTTGTCATATTGATCGTATTCTTAAGTACAGTGACCAAAGTGAGCTATCGAGACAAGTTCGATGACCGCTAGTGCATTTTAATCTTTATTACCGCACACGGTTACTTTACGTTACGTGTGGAAACTGTGTGCGCTGACCATATTATGGGTTGCTTCCTGATTGGCCGCCACCCCAGCCATGTGGATAGCGGGCGTGCACCGTGATCGAACAACATTCCACGTCCCTATCATCACACCCATGTAGGTGTAGCTGGGATTTGATGTTTCTGCACCTTTGTCCTGGTTGATGCATGTAACTACAAATAATATCACTAGAAACTATGTTTATAGTAAGGTACATGTGCATTGCACACATGAGATTTGGCAACCAAATTATGAATAAATACCACACTATAACATGTAAGCTTTGAGTCATATATGCATGATGTAGATGTTCGTTTAATTCTTACAGTGGTAGTAAATTTCTACAAAATGCACATAATAGCCTAAATATGGTAAATGAACCCGGAGAAGTGCCAAATTTGAACACAGTGATTTGTAGGGTGTATGTTGATCATAGAAAAAAAAGTGAATTGCCACATAAATTGAGTAATTTTGCAAACTACAAAAACAATATACGGCCACGCCAGCGTCTGACCGCCCTGTCCTACCGATACCCCTTCCATCGCTAGCGCGCGCTTCCCACCTGAAACGGTCACCGTCGCTCCACAATATCAATGCCGCATTCACGCCCGACGCGACCTCTCACTGGCGCCGGCATTGCAGCAGCGCGACGACCGAGAGAGCTCTACCCGCGCGACATCCCGGTGCAAGCGACTGCTTTGTGTTAACGACACCACATCCATTCGTCCATCTGCCGCCCACATTAATGACACGCGGCTACCGACGAACCTACTCCGGTGCCAGCCGTCCATCCATCTGCTGTGGATCATTGCCATTCGCTCGCTATATTAACTTCAGCCCCAGCCCCCAGCCATAGCCAAAGACCCACAGTCATTCTCCTCCGGTCCCTTCCTTCTGTCGGCACCACTCCAACCATGGCCTCCCCGTGCTCCAAAGCTCTGTTGGATGCACTATCGCAGGGGCAAACGAAAGCATATAGCCGGCTCCGCTGCGGGCACACTCCAATGCTCTCTTGGATGTACTATCACAGCAACAGATGAAGGACATCACCGGCTCCCCCCCAGGTCGCCCTCCTCCGCCAAGACCATGAAGCCGGCGCGCGTGCGCGGGCGCAACTGGCAACGAGGAAGAGTAGTACATGGTAGGTCACCACCGCTCTGGTCCCAGGAAGGCCACCGCTCCTCCACTCAGTGGACGGCAAGCTTGGTGGGGTAAACATCGGCGGCTGATTAGCCGCTTGACAGTGACATGGAGGTGGAAATCTTTGGAACCTTGTGCTCCGGAAGAGGAGGTTATCGAGGTGGAGCTGGACAAAGCCTAGGCGGATGAGGAGGACGCAAAGGCAACAGCCGGAGCGTCAGTTCTCGGGGCTCATGGCCGGCCATGGTGGTCGGGCGCCGACGATCATTTAGATTAGGTTTATAGTAGGTTTTAGTACGGTTTGTGGGAAATATGTAATGAATTTCATCTAGTTTATAGGAAAAGGTTTTGAAATGTAATGAATTTCATTCGGTTAATTTGAAATTTGCTTTGTTTGCACGAGCTTCATCCGGTTAGTTCATATAGTTTTTGAAAGGTATGTGTTGGTGCAAAACTGGTGGATCTTGGGTAGGGGGTCCCAAACTGTGCGTCTAAGGTTGATGGTAACAGGAGGCGGGGGACACGATGTTTACCCAGGTTCGGGCCCTCTCTATGGAGGTAATACCCTACTTCTTGCTTGATTGATCTAGATGAATATGAGTATTACAAGAGTTGATCTACCACGAGATTGTGATGGCTAAAACCCTAGAAGTCTAGCCTGTATGATTATGATTGCCTCTACGGACTAAGCCCTCCGGTTTATATATACATCGGAGGGGACTAGGGTTGTACAAAGTCGGTTACAGAGAAAGGAATCTTCATATCCGGGCGCCAAGCTTGTCTTCCACGCCAAGGAAAGTCCCATCCGGACACAGGTGAGAGTCTTTGGTCTTATGTCTTCACAGTCCATCAGTCCCGCCCATGTCAACAGGCCGGGCGTCCGAGGACCCCTTAATCTAGGACTCCCTCAGTATGTAGGCAGCATTGGATGGCATCCTCTAGCATCAGTGTCTTCGGACAGATGCCAGTGTAAATTTGTGGGTCAGCACTAGAGATGCCTAACTATCATGTTATAATCGCTACGAGTGCTCCATTATTTTGCAGGGAACAGTTATCCCTCGATCAAAATCATATCTTCTGTGTTTCGCACTCCTCCCACGTAAGAGTGGAGACGCTTGCTTACAAAAAAATATAGCAAGTGGACCGCAGTGTAGCACGTCATATCAGTCAAACCCACTAGGCCAAACTAGCCCGCCTAACGCGTGGGAAAGCCTGACCCTTGTCATTTTGTTCAGGATTTCTATCGATCGATCACATGAAAATGTTACACTTTGGAAGTTCAAAAGGAAAAGGCGGCACACTTAAAGAACGCCTGTCGCATTTGCATCGCACCCCTGATAGTCCGGCTCGCACGCCGCTCACCAAAGAGTACACGCATTGTCTTGCATTTTCACTGACATGTGGGACTGCAATTGAATAAACCGTCGATAGCTGAAATCTAATCACTCGGTGAGCGTCAGCTGAGAGGAGAGAGGGGGGAGGGAGAAGAGATTGCCCGCCCGCCACGCACGGACTCCAAGAAATATGGTGATAATGTGAGGTGGGCCATGCGGGAGTCCGGACCGCTTCCAAGCCCGCTTCTGACCGCCCTAGCCAACAAAAATACCCCTCCCCCTCTCCCGCGTGCGCTCCCCCCTTAGGCGCCAGCTGCCCGTATTCATAGCAAGTACAATACTGGGCTATTAGCCTGCTTATGTGGAGGAGAAAGGCACTAAAAAAGTGAAGGGGTGGGCTTCGCAAGAGCCCGTGTCTACACGTGCTCCTAGGTATAAAAAAACTAATTCTAAAAAAGGTATAAAAAACAATTGTGTCTAAAAAAAGAAAGTACAAAACATTTGAGAGGAAATAATTAGAGAGAAAGTGAGAAAAAGTTGTAACCTTATAGCCAACCTTATAGTCAACACTATGGTACATGAGGAAGGAGGGAGTTCTGCACATGCCAAGTTCAATGGGTTGTCGTGTTTCACACTCCTCCGTCGTAACAGTGGATATAATAGCTTTCATAAAAAATAAACAATGAATACTCCTTGCTCAACTTGCCATCATACCATCCTGGTCAACTTTCCATGCACAAAATTATCCTGGTCCATCCCGGTCGTAGCGCAGGCCCAACCTTTCCCACTGTAAGTTGGTCGGATGAAGGAACCATCATTAATTCGTTGAATTCCGCTTCTTCAAGAAAATTTACTGTACCTGCAATACTGCTACCACGGGTGAAGACTGGACGGCACTGTAGCACATCATATCACTGAAACCCACTAGGCCAAACTAGCTCGCCTAGGATTTGTACGTCTCTGTACTGCTATGATTTTGTGTTATCAAAAAATATCCTTTGTCAATCTAACGATTAGGAGTAGAAAGAAATGGAGGCCTCCTTTGGTTCATAGTGTAGGAATTTTATAGGAATAGGAAAATCATAGGAAGAGAGATGACATGCATCTCAGTTCCTATAGAGAAAGAGATGTTATTTGGTGCATAGGATAGGAATTTTTCCAGTCAGCCTAGGCTAATTTCCTTTTCCTCCAAAATATGAAGGATTAATTCCTATCCTACATAGGAATAGGAATCTATTCCTATAAACCAAAGGGCTTCAAAGGAATTTTTCCTCTACAAATCCTATAGAGTTCCTACAAAATTGCTACAAACCAAAGGAGGTCGGAGGGTCTTTCTCTATCTCTCTAGACCTCTCTCCATCCCACAACCCATCTAGCACAAGTACACAGTCTCTGTAGACACCCCGAAAGTACAACGTCACTACACATTCACGCTTCCAACTCAAAAATTACACATTCACACATGTTACAAGTACGTGCCAATTTTGCTGGCTATTAATTTTGAATGTATCCGTGAACCAACTCTTTGAGTTTGATGTGAATTAATGTATAACTGTGGACTATTGTCTGATCGATCGCTAAGCCTACAATTTTAGGAGCTTGGGCTATTAGTCGATCGACGATGGATCAGACCTATAAGTGTACCACGAGCTCATCAGCACCAACGTTTCTCTTCGGTGAGTATTTGCAAGTACTATAGCTCGCACAGTAGATAGCCTACTAACACCAAGAATCATCAAACAAGCCCTGCTGATATGAAAAACAGATCAAACTTACATCTAAGCATGCCATATATTACATCAAAAGCTAGTGAGGATACATCTGTTTCCATAACTCGGAGTGGGTTCGCAAGATTCCCTATCAAACAAAAGTAGCAAGTACCGCCCACAGAAGACAGTGCACTAGCCCTAAGATGGTTTGATAAGACGCATCGTTCTAGTAATTAAACACAATGCAAACTACCTTGAAGGATTAGCATGACCAACTATTTCGGGTCATCGATCTCTCGGGTAATGACCACAGCACGGACAGCGGCATCAGAATCGAACTCCGGGGCGATGTCCACAGGACGGACCACGACATCAAAAATGATCTCTGGGCGGTCTCCATAGGACAGACCACGACATCGGAATCATAAAGGACGTCCACCAGCACCTGCACAACCCTAACATATCAGCAAGCACATTGCAACTAATCAAAAACCACAACTATGGTAAGCCATTTTTTTACCTTATGCAGCTCACCGAGGGATCCCATCCCTCCGGTGGTCATCTCCTCGATGGGGGCCATCACCTTACCAGGGAAATACTATTGGGAAACGTTGCATGGAAAACAAAAATTTTCTACGCACTTGCAAGATATGTTCATGGTGATGTATAGCTATGAGAGAGGGAGAGCATCTTCATACCCTTGAAGATCGCTAAGAGGAAGCCTTTATTAATGCGGTTGATGTAATCATACACCTTCATGATCCGTCTCGATCAAGTACCAAAGTATAGCACCTCCGCGTTTAGTACACGTTCAGCTCGATGACGTCCTCGCCTTCTTGATCCAGCAAGAGGGGCGAAGTAGTAGATGAGTTCCGGCAGCACAACGTCGTGGTGACGGTGTTGGTGAAGAACAATCTCCGCAGGGCTTTAGCAAGCACAACCAAGACTATGACGGAGGATAAACTAGATGGGCGGGGTTGCCGGAACATGGCTTGGTGTATCTTGATGTGTCTTGGGTACTATCCCTGCCCCTCTGTTTATACGTTGAGCCCTGGGGTCGAAACTTAGTGTAAAAGCCTCCTCAAAGTCGGTTTCGCCCACTAGGAAGAGTCCTTCTCGGACTTCCAGGACCAGACGCCATAGTCCTTGGCGTCTGGCCCAGATGCCATGGGCCTTGGCATCTAGCCCAGCACTAGACGCCAGAGTCTCTGGCGTTTAGCCCCCTGGCCTCCGCAAAACTCCTTTTGCACCGACCTAGATCCTCGTGGGCTTTACCCCTTGGCCTAACCATATCATCCTATATATCAATCTTTACATACTAACAATTCTGGATCTCCTCGTCATGTCTATGATCTCATCTGAGAATCCGAACAACATTCGGTTACCAACATACATAACTCATATAAAACTATATCGTCAATGAACGTTAAGCATGCGGATCCTATGGGTTCGAGAACTATGTAGACATGACCGAGACACCTCTCTGGTCAATAAAAATAGCGGAACTTGGATGCCCATATTGGATCCTACATATTCTACAAAGATCTTTATTAGTCGAACCTTTATGACAACATACGTAATTCCCTTTGTCCATCGGTATGTTACTTGCCCGAGATTTGATTGTCTCTATCTTCATACCTATTTCAATCTCGTTACCAGTAAGTCTCTTTACTCATTCCGTAATACATCATCCTTTAACTAACTCATTAGTCACTTTGCTTGCAAGTCTTTTTATGATGTGTATTACCGAGAGGGCCCAAAGATACCTCTTCGATACTCGTGAAAAATCCTAATCTCGATCTATGCCAACTCAACAAACACCTTCGGAGATACCTATAGAACATCATTATGATCACGCAATTACGTTGTGACGTTTAATAGCACACAAGGTATTCCTCCAGTATCCGGGAGTTGCATAATCTCATAGTCGAAGGAATATGTATTTGACATGAAGAAAGCAATAGCAATAAACTGAATGATCAATATACTAAGCGAACGGATTGTTCATTTCCATCACATCATTCTCCTAATGATGTGATCCCGTTATCAAATGACAACACATGTCTATGGTTAGGAAACCTTAACCATCTTTGATCAACGAGCTAGTCTAGTAGAGGCTCACTAGGGACACGGTATTTGTTTATGTATCCACACATGTATTTAGGTTTCTATCAATACAATTCTTGCATGAATAATAAACCTTTATCATGAATAAGGAAATATAAAATAACAACTTTATTATTGCCTCTAGGGCATATTTCCTTCAAATACTGCTTCTCAATGGTGACTATCTCCTAAAACTCAGCCTTGAGCCTCTTATAGGTGGCCATTAGAGCTTCCAGGTGAAAGGATCGAGAAGATATGTATACATGGGGGGATTAGACCCTCAACAAGTAAAGGTAGCAGTTTTTAAGTTTATCATGTTGAGGTTGGAAATTAGCACAATTTCAAACATCCACAATAAAATTCAAGCAAGCATGGAAAGAGTATATGAGAAGCAGAAAGTAAAGCATGCAACTTGCAAGAAAGTAAAGGGATGGGATTGGAGTGTGCAAACACAATTGGAGACACGAAGATTTTTGGCGTGGTTCTGATAGGTGGTGCTATCGTACATCCACGTTGGTCGAGACTTCAACCCACGAAGGGTAACAGTTGCGCGAGTCCACGGAGGGCTCCACCCACGAAGGGTCCACGAAGAAGAAACCTTGTCTATCCCACCATGGCCATCGCCCACGAAGGACTTGCCTCACTTGGGTAGATCTTCACGAAGTAAGCGATATCCTTGCCCTTACAAACTCCTTGGTTCAATTCCATAATCTTGATGGAGGCTCCCAAGTGACACCTAACCAATCTAGGAGATATCACTCTCCAAAAGGTAATAGATGGTGTATTGATGATGAACTCCTTGCTCTTGTGCTTCAAATGATAGTCTCCACAACACTAAACTCTCTCACACAGATTTGGCTATGGTGGAAAGATGATTTGAGTGGAAAGCAACTTGGGGAAGGCTAGCGATCAAGATTCTTGTGGTTGGATTGGAATGTCTTGGTCTCAACACATGAGTAGGTGGTTCTCTCTCAAAAAATTAGTGGAAGTGTAGGCATGTTCTGATGGCTCTCTCACAAATGGAGAATGGGCGGAGGGGTATATATAGCCTCCACACAAAATCTAGTAGTTACACACAATTAATCAAACTCAGTGGGACCAAATAGTGAAACTCAGTCAGACCAATTCAGTTCAAAATGTGAACGTTGGAGTTTTTGGTGGGACGGACAAGGTCAACTCAGTGAGACCGATGTGCTTCGGTTATGTAGCGACCAGACCTCAAACAGTCTGATCTCTGTGCTTTAGTGTCATCCATGGATTAGTAATGCTGACACGCATAGTACTTGAAGGATTTATAACAAAGTAGCAATCACACACTTATTACATTGAATGTCTCAAAAGAGAACTTATTACAATAAATATGGCTTAAGGCCATCTAATAACGTTAACAGCGGAAGGCTTGGAAGATAAGTGAGTCCATCAACTCCAACGGCATCACTGAGTATAGAACCATGACCTAAGGCACCTTACTCGTCATCTGAAAAGTCTGCAACATGAACGTTGCAGCCCGAAAACGGGTCAGCACATGGAATATGCTGGCAAAGTAACACATAGAGAGTAATGAAAGAATAAAGCTATACTACATGCATATATGGCTGGTGGAAAGCTCTATGGTTACATTTTTGCATAAAGCCAATTTTTCCCTACTGCAAAGGAATAAATTTTATTTAACTATCATGGTGGTTGTTAAATATTCAGATGATAGACATCCTCTCAATCCCAATTAAGCATCATCATTAAAACCCAACAATATTAATTAAAGTAACATGATGAGATTCACATGATAATCCAAGTACTAGATACTCAAGATGTCCATAACCGGGGACACGGCTAACCATGATTAGTTTATACACTCTGCAGAGGTTTGTGCACTTTTCCCCACAAGAATCGATCTCCTCAGTTGGGATTCTCGCACTACATGATGTTTGAGAGACGGATGACCGAGACATAGTCTTTCAGAAGTGCTAGCACCTCACGATCGGGTAGACAGTACCAACCTACATCCCCTACATCTGCTAGTCTACCACTGTAAGAGTTCGCATGACTTAGTCAACTATGCTAGAGCCCATAGTAGCTTGTGGCTGCACACGGAAGTTTCTAGCACGAATAATCTCGTGATCCCTTTGAGCCTGAGTGGCGGTCCATAAAGAAAAACAGGCAATCACTGGAATACCCTGGTGCCTCAATCCACCCAGATGTGTATTAAAGTTGCCACCTTAAATAAACCATTAATTTAACAATCTCACATCTGTCATGGATACACTCACCCAATCCACGTCTACTAGCATAGCATGGCATAATAAGCAATCGTAGAGTAACTCACAAGGGTTTGATAATAAAATAGGTAATAGGTACTACCTCATCTACTTCCCAAAACCCACATATTAATTAGATCCTAATCATGCAATTGTTTGAGGATTGATCTAATGCAATAAAACTGGGTAGTAAAGAGGTATGATCAAAGTGTTACTTGCCTTGCTGACGATCCGTGAAACCTAGAGATTCAAAGTAGCAAGCAGCGCACTCCGGGTACTCTATCGCAAACAAACAAGCGTACAATAAATACTCATATAAAGGACGGGTAAAACTAAAATAAGAGATCCGGTTTGCAAAAAGAATCAAATCGAACGAAGCAACGAAAGTCAAACAACGAAAGAAACAACTCCGTTTACTAATCTGGATCTAAGTCAAATTTTACAGAAGCAAAATCTTGTTTGAGTAGATAAACGGAAAGAGGGTTTCGAGACGAAACTCTAGGGGCTTTAATCGCCTGATTCCGATAAACGAGTGAAACGTTATACTAGAACGAAAATCGGATCAGATATCGCGATCAGAAATAACCGCGGAAAAATCCGAGAAAAGAAAAACTGACGAACAGATTAACGAACGAACGTTAGTTAACTGAAACTAAACGTTGAATTCGTTCGTTAACTCGAAAGAACGGGCGAACGCTCGCTAAATAAATAAACCGAAAAAAATAAAACCGATTGTCGGTGTCAAAACCGGCGGATCTCGGGTAGGGGGTCCCGAACTATGCGTCTTGGCGGATGGTAACAGGAGACAAGGGACACGATGTTTTTACCCAGGTTCGGGCCCTCTCGATGGAGGTAAAACCCTACTCCTGCTTGATTGATATTGATGATATGGGTAGTATAAGAGTGGATCTACCACGAGATCAAGGAGGCTAAACCCTAGAAGCTAGCCTATGGTATGATTGTTGTAATGGTTGTGTGTCCTACGGACTAAAAGCCTCCAGTTTATATAGACACCGGAGAGGGCTAGGGTTACACAGAGTCGGTTACAATGGTAGGAGATCTACATGTCCGTATCGCCAAGCTTGCCTTCCACGCCAAGGAAAGTCCCATCCGGACACGGGACGAAGTCTTCAATCTTGTATCTTCATAGTCTTGGAGTCTGGCTGACGATGATAGTCCGGCTGTCCGGACACCCCCTAGTCCAGGACTCCCTCAGTAGCCCCTGAACCAGGCTTCAATGACGATGAGTCCGGCGCGCATATTGTTTGGCATTGCAAGGCGGGTTCCTCCTCCGAATAATTCATAGAAGATTGTGAACACCAGGATAGTGTCCGGCTCTGCAAAATAAATTCCACATTCCACCGTAGAGAGAATAATATATACACAAGTTCAATCTGCTGACGTGCTTCGTGGCGTGACGTCATGCCACTACCAAGCCTTTACTTGAATCGTTTTTTATTATACCACCTCAGCGCGTTTAGCGAAGCGGTTTCCTTGGCACGTCTTGTCGAAGTAGAGATTGTGTTCCCCTTATTCCGGGATTCTCATCAATACAGACGTGGGTAACCCAACCGTGCCCATTGCCACGCCCCCTCTATCGGAGGCGAGTCCCGAATGGTCACGGGGATGGCTCTTGGTATTCCCCTTCTTTATAACGGGACCAAGGCTCGTTTCTTTTCTTCAATCCTCAATCGAATCCACTTCCTGCCCCGAGTTCCAACACCCAGAGCCCAAGATTTGTCACATCCCTAGTTCTGGCCTGTCCTATGCCTGCTTCCATCTGAGCATCATGTTTAAATTTTTTGAAACCTGAACTGAGGAATTCAGAAGCCTCAAAACCCTAAATAAAAGAAGGGCAAAAACCCTAAAATCTCATCCATTATTCCAAAATGCTCTTCTTAGATGTTTAATATTTTTGGCAAGGGTTTTGATCCAAACCTAAAATAATGAACATTTTAAAAGGATTTATTTTGGGACTTAGAATTTAAATCAATACTATTTTGAATTTGAACCTATATCCAAATATTACTGAATATATGTTCAAATAACTGAAACATTTTTATGTGCTTTGGTATAATCCCATTGTGCTAAATAAAATGTTCAGGGGAATTTTGTCACTGTCTTTGAATTTGTTTTATTTCAAAACAGTGGCAAAAGATTAAATAAAAACAAAACAGAAGAAAAAAATAAAAAGAGCAAAGCTTACCTGGCGCTTACCTGTCCAGCCCAGCCGGCCCAGCTCCCCCAGCGGCCCAGCCCGCCACCGCTACCCCCCTGTCTCCTTCCTCCTCTGCCAGGAGGACGGGCACGAGCCCGACGCGCGCGGCCACGCGCCCCGGCCACCTCCTCCCTGCCTGGCTGCCTCCTCCTCCCCTCGTCCCTCCCGCGACGCCACGCAGCCCCCGACCCCCTCTCACTTCTCCCTCACTCTCCCGCGTCCTCATCCTCTCCCCAGAACACTCTCCCCCTCCTCTGTTTTCCTCACCCAAACGGAGCCGTCGCCACCGACGCCGTTCGCCGCGGCCACCACCACCCTCTCGCCTCCCCGACGCCTCCCAGAGCTCCGTTGTTCCGCCCTCGTCCTCCTCATCGTCTCACGCGACCAGAAGGGCCCCGAGCAGCCTCCATCGACATCGTCTTCAAGCTTCGGCCCCGGCGCCCTTCTCCGTCAATTCGGCCACTCCGGCGCGCCCCCGAGCCCACTAACCCTCCCTGCAGCTCCGCGGTGAGCCCTTGACCCGATTCCTCCTCTCCCCGTGCCCTACCTCCCTCTCTAGCCGCCATTCACAACGAGCCGAGAACCCCACGCCGCCGGCGATGCCGCCGCCGTCACTACAGCCAGCAAGGCTCGAAACCGAGCACGGCACCGTGCTCCTAGCATCTTCAGGAGCTCGGCGAGCCCCTTAGCCATCCCTCCCGTCCTCTGTGGCCTCGCCCCGCTCGAACCCGAAGCTCCAGCCGCCGCACTTGCCATCGCCGTCGTCGGCTCCGGCCACCCCAGCCGCGGCCACAGCCACCGCTGGACGCGCCGCGTCGCGGACGTTCCAATGAGCCAAACCGTGCGCCAAACCATCGCCCCTAGCTCGAATCCGAGCCGCGCCGCCGTGCGGAATGGTCGCCGCCGGCGATACTCCGGCGACTGCCGACGTGGCACGCTTAATTAGCGCTAATGACGCCCTAATCAACCCCCACAGCCACTGACAGTGGGCCCCACCCCTGGTCAAACCCCAGTCAGCGCTGGGTTTGACCGGGATTAGGTCCTGTGTCACTGACGTGTGGCCCCCACACGTCAGGTTTGACCGGACCAGCCCCTGTTGACCTGTGACGTCATGCCAACGTCATGCTGACGCAATATTCATTTTCTGGAATTTAGTTTATTTTATTATATTCAGGAAATTCCAGAAAATAGCTAAAACTTCTAAAATTCATAGAAAATTAACCGTAACTCCAAATTAAATAAATTATATATGAAAAATTATCAGAAAAATTCAAGGAATCCATCTGTTCCAATTTCATGCATGTTAGAACAACTTATAGATGCTGTTTAGCACAAATTATATAAAGGGCATTTAAATAATCACATATGGAGTTTGAATTTGAATCTTATATTCAAACCAACTTCATTTAATCTGTTGCTAGTTGCATTAGCTCAAAACACATTCATATTGCCATGTCATGAGCATGCATCATATTGTGCATTGCATTGATTGTGTTCCCTTCTGTGTTGCCGGTATTTGTCCCCTCTCGATAGACATGATACCGATGATGTGATCGTTGACACTGATGAAGACTCAATGTTATCTTCAGAAGTGCCAGGCAAGCAAAACCCCCTTGTTCATTCCGATAAAATCCCACTCTCTCGCTCCTGCTCTCTTTTACTACATTAGGACAACAACGACATATTTGTTACTTGCTGCGGTAGCTGAACCCCTTTATCCTTTGCATGACCTGTCATTGCCACAGTAAATAGATGAAACCCACTAGCATGAGTAGGAGTTGTTTGAGCCCTGTTGTGCCTACTCATTCATGCTTGCTTGTCATGCCTGCTACTGCTTAGAGTTGAGTCAGGTCTGATTCATCGGGGATGAATCAGAGGCGTGTGAACATGTCCTACTGTGTGTGAGCTAAGTGTGTGAACACGATTTGGTAAAGGTAGCGGTGAGAGGCCATGTAGGAGTACATGGTGGGTTGTCTCATTGAAGCCGTCCTCAGGAACTGAGTTCTGTGTTTGTGATCCATGATTCAGCTACTACCATACATTCGGCCCTGAAATATGACCCCGCTCGACTTCTTATTCACCCTTGTCCTCTGTCCAGGAGTTGCAAGTAGTTTCTGGTGTTTGTAGCTTACTGGAGGCCATGGACAGCGCTGACCGTAGGGGTGGGCTGTGATGCGGTAGGTACGTGGCACGGTGTACCGGATGCCCGTTTGGTATCTCGGGAACCCTGTTCACATCGTTTGGGGCTGTGAGCGAAACTCCGGCCGGATCTCCTCATCGATGGAACCCGAATAGGCGATAAACCTGGACTAGAGACTTGAGTGTTTAGGTAGGTCGTGGTCTACACCCACGTCGGCTTTCGCTTGAAGTCTGCCGAGCACATGTCGTGTGCAGACGCTAAGTGGTGGAAACATGTATGAAGAAGTACACCCCTGCAGGGTTAACATCATCTATTCGAATAGCCGTGTCCGCGGTAAAGGACTTCTGGGTTGCTTATATCAGTTCATAGACAAGTGAAAGTGGATACTCTAAAATGCGCAAGATAAGCGTGAGTGCTATGGATGGCATTCTCGTAGGGAGACGAGAGCGGATCCATAGTGGTGTATTGATATGGTGAATATGTGGACTCGTGTGCGCCACCTCAAAAGAGTTACTTGTAGTCGTAGTTCAGGATAGCCACCGAGTCAAAGCTGGCTTGCTGCAGTTAAACCCCACCATCCCCTTTGTTGATAATGATGCATATGTAGATAGTTCTGATGTAAGTCTTGCTGGGTACATTTGTACTCACGTTTGCCTATTTTATGTTTTTGCAGAGAGACTTCGGTCTCACTAGTAGTTTCGCGTGGACTTCGACGTTTAGCTTGTTACCTCAGCTACGATCTTGAGCCCTCGGCAGGATCTGGTAGATAGTCAGGCTTCTCAGCGTTTTTCATTTCTAGATGTCTGTACTCAGACATGATAGCTTCCGCTTGTGTTTTGACTTGTATGCTCTGAATGTTGGGTCGTGAGACCCCTGTTTCTAATATCTCGCTCCTCGGAGCCTATTGAATAAATACTTGAGTCGTAGAGTCATTTTGTGATGCCATGTTGTATTGCACATATCGAGCATATTGTGTGTATGCTATTGAAATGCTTGGTATGTGTGGGATCTGACCATCTAGTTGTTTATCCTTAGTAGCCTCTCTTACCGGGAAATGTCTCCTAGTGTTTCACTGAGCCATGGTAGCTTGCTACTGCTCCGGAACACTTAGGCTGGCCGGCATGTGTCCTTCTTCGTTCCTGTGTCTGTCCCTTCGGGGAAATGTCACGCGATGAATATCGGAGTCCTGTTAGCCCGCTAAAGCCCGGTTCACCGGAGTCCTGCTAGCCCAGTGCTACAGCCTGGATTCACTCGCTGATGACCGACACGTTCGATGCTGGGTCATGGATGCCTGTCCCTGTAAGTCTGTGCCACTTTGGGTTTACGACTAGCCATGTCAGCCCGGGCTCCTTATCATATGGATGCTAGCGACACTGTCATATACGTGTGCCAAAAAGGCGCAAACGGTCCCGGGCAAAGGTAAGGCGACACCCGTGGGAATACCGTGCGTGAGGCCGCAAAGTGATATGAGGTGTTACATGCTAGATCGATGTGGCATTGAGTCGGGGTCCTGACAGTGTTGGTATCAGAGCTTGACTGCCTGTAGGATTACCAAGCCAAACTGGTCGAAGTTGAGTCTAGAAAGTCTTAGTTATATAAGGGAATTGATTGTGGGATGGAACGTAAGGCTCTTTTTACTCCTTATACCTCATGCCTTCTGATCTGAGTCATCTTATCTTTCCTGCGGGGATTAAGAACTAGGCTATCTCTTCTTTCTATCAGGATCACGTGTTACTAATCTGTAGACTTATAAGATTGTTGGATTAAGCTTGAGTTCAGTTCCTACTACTTCCGTATGTTAATTGTTGATCTCGAAACCTTGATATTGTGCTTCTGAGTGGTTATGCCACCATTTTTGTGAATGTCTCAAATCTTTTCTGAGCATTTACAGCCGTTATGCTGTCCGAGTCATCCCAGGTTTCTAAGTAGTCTGATGCATTTGCAAATCCTTTCTTCCCGTTTCAATGTTCCCATGGGCCAGATTAACCACACTAATCAGTGAGTGGAGGTACTCCGTTACCTTGACATATATGTTGGAGATATTATTATGACCCTAGGTGTCTTAGGGGATCATCTAGTAATTTAGCCATGATTGGTGTTCCCAGTGTGATGATTCTGGCCATCATTCTCGAAAGCATCCCGTGATGTTATTAGTTAGTAGGCATTCTATTTCTGGGTTTTGAACCCGAGATTCACTCTACTTACTTCATGTTGATAGTGTTTGCTAGTTCCTTCAGGATACTAGAAACTTTGCGATAGTCCTCGAGGTCCGTGGTATTTCCTTCTTTCAAATACTATGAACCGCTTATGGCAGATGTTTATTGGATCAAAAGATCACAATTAGAGTACTCTTGAGGAGATCTCCATTCATAAATCGTGACTCTGCCAGTCCTACCTCTCTGCATGGGTTATCTGGAAGAAATGTTGATCTCACTCGACATACTAATCTATGCATCCACAACTCAGAAAATTATATGTTCCTTTGAGTTGTCCCTCTTTAGTTGTCTACTGACCTTCGTCTATCAATTGATATCAAGGGTATGCATGCATTCGTTTATCGATGCCTATTACCCTTGTGGTCCGTCAAGCCATTCTGTCCTGAATGACTTGGAGAAACAAACTCCAGTACCTCGTCCATATCTAGGATTGGGTCAAAGTAGTTGTATTCCGCAGATCAAATGCCAATCCAGCTTTTGGTTCTGTTCTACCTTGGAGTATTACCCCCTTTATGTCAGAATTGTCATGAGAACTGCACCAACTCTCATGAATTTTGACGTAGTGATACTTCTCGCCATCATTATTCATTCCTCGGCCCTCGTGTTGATGCAACCGGAATACCGACAAATGAATTGTGATGTGTGAAATCAATACTCCCAGCAACCTCGTTGCTTGGTAGTTAAAGGATAATAATTTCATTCTTAGCGTGTTGGTTTTTGAATAATCCTTCTAAGACTGATCGTGCTACCTAGTCCTTATTTCGGTGCACCATTCGATTGATGAGTTAGGATCTTGTCAAGTCCTCACTCATTTGATCATATCGTCTTGCCCTCAAAAGCGAGATTGTTCTCGAGCTTAGTAACATATCGGTGGTTCGTGATGTTCCGAATATCTTCTTGAAAGTATCACCAGGCTGTCACCTGACTGTTATGTTGAGCTCGTGATCAAGTTGGTTTCTTGTGAACCACTTTCTCTCCAAGAATCGGTGTTGGATACCCCTGAGCTAGTTGGTTAAGCTAGACAACAACTTGGAGAGTTGGAAGATAAAAGCTTGTCTGACTTAGTTCGTTCCAAAGGGATATCCTTGTGTAGTGTGTGTTGAAGAAAGATGATATCTTCATCGATTGGTCCCTATGATCAGTTGCTGGACCTATTGTCTTATCAATCCTTTGATTTGAGTGTGGGCTATCGTCAAATCAAATCAGTACCAACGATGCTCGTAATTATCTTATTCGTGGTTGATCCCTCGAGCATACACCATTACATCTTTGGTCTGACCAATGCTATCACCGTGTTCACTTAACTATGGAATTCCTTTTAAAAGGAAACCCGGATGAATTGTTGTTGAGCCCATTGACAACATCCTTATCTCCTCCATGATGTTGTTGAACATTAAGCTAGTGTTGAAAACTTTTGAAAGCATTTGTTCATGCTAGCTCATGAAGCATATGTTGGATGTAAGAAGTGACTTCCTCCAGTTCATGTGCATCTGATGCAAGTTGCCGCCGTGGATTCGAGAAAGTCAATGTTGCTTTCTTTGGAATCATTCCAAATCAGTCATGCACACGTGTGAAGTATTCTGTGGTTCGGAGACTTGCAACCTCCATTCCATATGTATATCCTAGCACACCAAGCCACTGATTGATTTGTTCAAGGAGAAGGAGTATCTTCATAAGAGCTAATCCGGACTTATGAAAGAACTTCGATACCCTCGCTGATGGTTCCCAACCAGAACTCGGTAGTGTTTTATTGTAAGACTACCATGTGGGAATGCTTGTCTGGGACAACGTGTTCACATGTTTGTAGCAGAACCAGCTCATGTTTTGGAGCTTGCTATCGTAGTTCATCTCCCGAGAATCCCGCAACGTCATCTCGTCGATTTGTGTTGCAAACTTTCATTCTTCTTCCTAGACTCGATGAGTCTGAAATATCCTGACACCAACCAGATCTGAATCTCAGGCAGATATGATGGTTGGAACATTTCCCCAAGAACTATAATATTGGTTCCTCGATAACTGGTAAAGTGGATGTCGTGGCCAGCACCACCCAACCGAAAGACCTATTATTGTAGTATCTTGATTGAAGAAGTTGGCCACCTCCCCATAAGGATTTCGTAGGATTTACCTCCGTAACTGTTCCTTATGGATTCTATTGCTCCCGAAGTCCGACCTTTTACTTGATGTTCTAGTTATCAAACCATATCTATGAATGGGATACACTAGCACATCAAGGAGAACATTAGAAACGGAGTGCTAAATGTCTCTCGGTCGATCATCCAGATTTTATTTCCTTGGCCTCGCTAAGATGAAATCTGAGAAGTGTTATCTTCCTTTGCATCTGCATCATCCATCATCATTCATCATGGTAGCAAGTTGTGTTGCCAGGATCCTTGACACGGATGTTGGTAAAACCTTGATGAATATGGAAATGCTCAAGTTCTTGAGAGAACGCACAAGCGCTACGTGTTATCACCGGCACTAACTGGGTTTGCTCTCAGTTTCCTCGGCAATGCTATGACCTATTCAAACAGTGAATTCACTCCCTATTGTTGGGTTCTTCCCCAGCTACCAGAATCATTCCCAGCATTTGCATTCTGTTCCCAGCTTGCACCGCCATTGTGCCATTCTACCATGGGTCTCTTCCATTTCCGGTGATAAGAAAATTCATCCATTACGTTGTCTTCAACAAGGTAATCCACATCATCCAAGTCCGAGTATGCCATTCTACCGACCCCCTCCAAACGATCGTTGTGAATTGCCTTAGGCTGGTATGAAGAGTTTTCAATGATCTCTGAATCAAAGGTAATTCTTTTTGCCACTTAAGGAAATAATCTACGAATCACCCTCCTCCAGGATGTTTCGTCCTGGTTTCATGGCAACTAAACTCCTCGCTACGTGGACAATATTTTACCACCTTCTTAAGTGTGGAATTGTTGTCTACCTAGTGAACCTTCGTCATCCGTTTCTTTCCACCCCTCTTGATGTGTATCTCGTGTCTCAACCCGAGAGATGGTCCTATGTCTCATTCCGTGAGTTGTTCGATCTTCGAGGAGATCGACCCTTCTAGAGTCTCCTTCTCTCCAGGTCATGTTGGCAGGATTTCTCAGAGCAAGACTTCGAGACAATGATGGTGATCGAATCAACGTTCATTTGAAGTGCACCCTGGATCATGAAGATTATACTAGTTTGCGTTTCCCCTTCATCTTACCCTACGCTTGAATCTCGAGATGAGATTCTTGTTTAGTGGGGGTGAGTTGTCACATCCCTAGTTCTGGCCTGTCCTATGCCTGCTTCCATCTGAGCATCATGTTTAAATTTTTTGAAACCTGAACTGAGGAATTCAGAAGCCTCAAAACCCTAAATAAAAGAATGTCAAAAACCCTAAAATCTCATCCATTGTTCCAAAATGCTCTTCTTAGATGTTTAATATTTTTGGCAACGGTTTTGATCCAAACCAAAAATAATGAACATTTTAAAAGGATTTATTTTGGGACTTTGAATTTAAATCAATACTATTTTGAATTTGAACTTATATCCAAATATTACTGAATATATGTTCAAATAACTGAAACATTTTTATGTGCTTTGGTATAATCCCATTGTGCTAAATAAAATGTTCAAGGGAATTTTGTCACTGTCTTTGAATTTGTTTTATTTCAAAACAGTGGCAAAAGATTAAATAAAAACAAAACAGAAGAAAAAAATAAAAAGAGCAAAGCTTACCTGGCGCTTACCTGTCCAGCCCAGCCGGCCCAGCTCCCCTAGCGGCCCAGCCCGCCACCGCTACCCCCTGTCACCTTCCTCCTCTGCCAGGAGGACGGGCACGCGCCCGGCGCGCGCGGCCACGCGCCCCGGCCACCTCCTCCCTGCCTGGCTGCCTCCTCCTCCCCTGGTCCCTCCCGCGATGCCACGCAGCCCCCGACCCCCTCTCACTTCTCCCTCACTCTCCCGCGTCCTCATCCTCTCCCCGGAACACTCTCCCCCTCCTCTGTTCTCCTCACCCGAACGGAGCCGTCGCCACCGACGCCGTTCGCCGCGGCCACCACCACCCTCTCGCCTCCCCGACGCCTCCCAGAGCTCCGTTGTTCCGCCCTCGTCCTCCTCATCGTCTCACGCGACCAGAAGGGCCCCGAGCAGCCGCCATCGACATCGTCTTCAAGCTTCGGCCCCGGCGCCCTTCTCCGTCAATTCGGCCACTCCGGCGCGCCCCGAGCCCACTAACCCTCCCTGTAGCTCCGCGGTGAGCCCTTGACCCGATTCCTCCTCTCCCCGTGCCCTACCTCCCTCTCTAGCCGCCGTTCACAACGAGCCGAGAACCCCACGCTGCCGGCGATGCCGCCGCCGTCACTACAGCCAGCAAGGCTCGAAACCGAGCACGGCACCGTGC
Source organism: Triticum dicoccoides (assembly GCF_002162155.2). Classification (NCBI taxonomy): domain Eukaryota; kingdom Viridiplantae; phylum Streptophyta; class Magnoliopsida; order Poales; family Poaceae; genus Triticum; species Triticum dicoccoides. Next base: position 621,935,208 of record NC_041385.1, read on the forward strand.
TCCTAGCATCTTCAGGAGCTCGGCGAGCCCCTTAGCCATCCCTCCCGTCCTCTGTGGCCTCGCCCCGCTCGAACCCGAAGCTCCGGCCGCCGCACTTGCCATCGCCGTCGTCGGCCCCGGCCACCCCAGCCGTGGCCACAGCCACCGCTGGACGCGCCGCGTCGCGGACGTTCCAATGAGCCAAACCGTGCGCCAAACCATCGCCCCTAGCTCGAATCCGAGCCGCGCCGCCGTGCGGAATGGTCGCCGCCGGCGATACTCCGGCGACTGCCGACGTGGCACGCTTAATTAGCGCTAATGACGCCCTAATCAACCCCCATAGCCACTGACAGTGGGCCCCACCCCTGGTCAAACCCCAGTCAGCGCTGGGTTTGACCGGGTTTAGGTCCTGTGTCACTGACGTGTGGCCCCCACACGTCAGGTTTGACCGGACCAGCCCCTGTTGACCTGTGACGTCATGCCAACGTCATGCTGACGCAATATTCATTTTCTGGAATTTAGTTTATTTTATTATATTCAGGAAATTCCAGAAAATAGCTAAAACTTCTAAAATTCATAGAAAATTAACCGTAACTCCAAATTAAATAAATTATATATGAAAAATTATCAGAAAAATTCAAGGAATCCATCTGTTCCAATTTCATGCATGTTAGAACAACTTATAGATGCTGTTTAGCACAAATTATATAAAGGGCATTTAAATAATCACATATGGAGTTTGAATTTGAATCTTATATTCAAACCAACTTCATTTAATCTGTTGCTAGTTGCATTAGCTCAAAACACATTCATATTGCCATGTCATGAGCATGCATCATATTGTGCATTGAATTGATTGTGTTCCCTTCTGTGTTGCCGGTATTTGTCCCCTCTCGATAGACGTGATACCGATGATGTGATCGTTGACACTGATGAAGACTCAATGTTATCTTCAGAAGTGCCAGGCAAGCAAAACCCCCTTGTTCATTCCGATAAAATCCCACTCTCTCGCTCCTGCTCTCTTTTACTGCATTAGGACAACAACGACATATTTGTTACTTGCTATGGTAGCTGAACCCCTTTATCCTTTGCATGACCTGTCATTGCCACAGTAAATAGATGAAACCCACTAGCATGAGTAGGAGTTGTTTGAGCCCTGTTGTGCCTACTCATTCATGCTTGCTTGTCATGCCTGCTACTGCTTAGAGTTGAGTCAGGTCTGATTCATCGGGGATGAATCAGAGGCGTGTGAACATGTCCTATTGTGTGTGAGCTAAGTGTGTGAACACGATTTGGTAAAGGTAGCGGTGAGAGGCCATGTAGGAGTACATGGTGGGTTGTCTCATTGAAGCCGTCCTCAGGAACTGAGTTCTGTGTTTGTGATCCATGATTCAGCTACTACCATACATTGGGCCCTGAAATATGACCCCGCTCGACTTCTTATTCACCCTTGTCCTCTGTCCAGGAGTTGCAAGTAGTTTCTGGTGTTTGTAGCTTACTGGAGGCCGTGGACAGCGCTGACCGTAGGGGTGGGCTGTGATGCGGTAGGTACGTGGCACGGTGTACCGGATGCCCGTTTGGTATCTCGGGAACCCTGTTCACATCATTTGGGGCTGTGAGCGAAACTCCGGCCGGATCTCCTCATGGATGGAACCCGAATAGGCGATAAACCTGGACTAGAGACTTGAGTGTTTAGGTAGGTCGTGGTCTACACCCACGTCGGCTTTCGCTTGAAGTCTGCCGAGCACATGTCGTGTGCAGACGCTAAGTGGTGGAAACATGTATGAAGAAGTACACCCCTGTAGGGTTAACATCATCTATTCGAATAGCCGTGTCCGCGGAAAAGGACTTCTGGGTTGCTTATATCAGTTCATAGACAAGTGAAAGTGGATACTCTAAAATACGCAAGATAAGCGTGAGTGCTATGGATGGCGTTCTCGTAGGGAGACGGGAGCGGATCCATAGTGGTGTATTGGTTGGTGAATATGTGGACTCGTGTGCGCCACCTCAAAAGAGTTACTCGCAGTCGTAGTTCAGGATAGCCACCGAGTCAAAGCTGGCTTGCTGCAGTTAAACCCCACCATCCCCTTTGTTGATAATGATGCATATGTAGATAGTTCTGATGTAAGTCTTGCTGGGTACATTTGTACTCACGTTTGCCTATTTTATGTTTTTGCAGAGAGACTTCGGTCTCACTAGTAGTTTCGCGTGGACTTCGACGTTTAGCTTGTTACCTCAGCTACGATCTTGAGCCCTCGGCAGGATCTGGTAGATAGTCAGGCTTCTCAGCCTTTTTCATTTCTAGATGTCTGTACTCAGACATGATAGCTTCCGCTTGTGTTTTGACTTGTATGCTCTGAATGTTGGGTCGTGAGACCCCTGTTTGTAATATCTCGCTCCTCGGAGCCTATTGAATAAATACTTGAGTCGTAGAGTCATTTTGTTATGCCATGTTGTATTGCACATATCGAGCATATTGTGTGTATGCTATTGAAATACTTGGTATGTGTGGGATCTGACCATCTAGTAGTTTATCCTTAGTAGCCTCTCTTACCGGGAACTGTCTCCTAGTGTTTCACTGAGCCATGGTAGCTTGCTACTGCTCCGGAACACTTAGGCTGGCCGGCATGTGTCCTTCTTCTTCCTGTGTCTGTCCCTTCGGGGAAATGTCACGCGATGAATATCGGAGTCCTGTTAGCCCGCTATAGCCCGGTTCACCGGAGTCCTGCTAGCCCAGTGCTACAGCCTGGATTCACTCGCTGATGACCGACACGTTCGATGCTGGGTCATGGATGCCTGTCCCTGTAAGTCTGTGCCACTTTGGGTTTACGACTAGCCATGTCAGCCCGGGCTCCTTATCATATGGATGCTAGCGACACTGTCATATACGTGTGCCAAAAAGGCGCAAACGGTCCCGGGCAAAGGTAAGGCGACACCCGTGGGAATACCGTGCGTGAGGCCGCAAAGTGATATGAGGTGTTACATGCTAGATCGATGTGGCATTGAGTCGGGGTCCTGACAAGATTCGAGCGCTTCGAACCTTCAACAATGTCCAGCTCCGACCTACAGGGCCGGTGGATGCCTTCTTCCGTCACGAAAGAAGACGTGCTAAAGCTGCGAGAGGCCAAGTACCTCTCTTACGAGATTCCGCATAGGTCGCCCACCAAAGGGCAAGTCATCCCCACCCCCGAGCCCGGCGAGCATGTCGTGTTTGTATCCCACCTCCGTCGGGGTTTAGGCTACCCGATGGATCCTTTTGTGAGAGGGCTCATGTTTTACTATGGGTTGGAATTCCATGACTTGGCTCCGGAGTCCATCCTCCATATCTCTTCATTCATTGTCGTTTGCGAAGCCTTCCTCCGTGTTACCCCTCACTTCGGCTTGTGGCTTAAGACCTTCGACGTGGAGCCGAAGATGATCGAGGGGCGTCAAGTAGAGTGCGGCGGGGCGGTTGTAAGCAGAAGGGCCGACGCTCCATGGCCCGAGGGCTCTTTTCAGGAGGAGCTCGGCTTGTGGCAGCAGGAGTGGTTCTACATAACCACACCCAGGGGCAGCAGGCAGAAGCCGTCGCCCATCTTCCGCTCAGGCCCTCCGCAGCGGCTGATGTCATGGGTCAGCCAAGGGCTCAACTGGGGGCCGTCAAAGGACGTACCCCTATTGCAGGGCCGGATTCAAGACCTCCAGGCGAGAGAGATCGATCTGGTCGTGGTGATGCAGGTCATGCTGATTAGGCGTCTCCTGCCCTGCAAACGCCGTCCTCTCCGGCTATGGGAGTTTAATCTGGAGGGACCATGAATTCTCCAACACTTTATGGGTACGACACCCGTGGAGATGTACAAACTGTTCTTCGGATCACGAGTGGCGTGTCCGGAATTGACCGAGGACACCGGCCTAAGATGCAATCGCCCGGATACACAATTAAGTAGCTCCGTGTCCGGACATACCGTTTGTTTGCCTTTCTATGATTCGCTTCTTGACCAATTGCCCTCTAAACAGGAGTGGATAGCACAAGCAAAACTGATATGGTGTCCGGCCCCCCTCCCAGAGACTGCGCCGGATCCCGTGCTGGTCAAGATGCTGGAGGTTGCGCCTTCAGAGGAAGGCGAAGGGGAGAACAGAGGAACTACCGCCTCAGCCAAGGAGGCTTTTGCGGAAGGGGGATCGATAATCCTTCCTTCCAGGGGGAGAAGAGGACCGCTTCTGAAAACCCGGAGGCCAAAGCCCCGAAGCGGGGGAAGAAATCTTCACCGGAGGGTCCTGCGTCCGGACAGGCTCCGGCTGCACAGTCTCCCCTAAAGGATCAGCTCTCCAGCAAGCCGTAAGTAGAAAAAAGGGAGTTTTGTAATAAGGGACATCCCTATTTGTGCTTCTGAGGATAACTTAAGTTTTTACCTTGTAGTTCGGATCTCTGTCCTTCTCAAATGAGCTCGTCTTCGGGGGAACTCCGTCCGGAGATGATGGAGAGCGAGACGCCTCCATCTGCCGCCCCATCGGATAGGGCGGACGAGCCTGAAGTGTCTTCACGGAGGGTGTCCCTGAGTCCGGCAGGGCCGAATAGTTCGGCACCAACTGGTGTGCGGCCGGGGGAGCCGAAGGATCTGCTTGAGAGGGCGTCCATCTCAGAAGGTCACCGTACACTGATGAGTACGGTGATTGAAAGAATTTCATCCGCCGAAGGCGGATTGCGTGATGCCGTCAGGAGTTTGCTGGCGGGGTTTGAGGTACGTAAAAATAACATACCCGTTGACAGTTTTGCACATAAAGTGCGCCCTGTATAGATAGTAGCCCCTGAGACTCGGTAGGGTGTCGAGAACGACAGCGTGCCGAGGATCAAAATCCCAGGTATTGATTTACGCCTTTCCTAATCAGGTGGCGGATAGTTCAGTGGCTAGCCGGACTGATGGAGTTGCTGAACTGAAGCGGCAGCTCGACGTTGCGGATGCGGACATCGCGCTGGTCAATAAACGACTTGACGAGTCACAAGGTAAGTTTATTCTCCATGGTCACCTAGTAAGGGAGCCGAAGCCCACTCCTTACAACATGTGTGTTCAATGCAGATGGTGCCGCTGCTGTGGAGAGCCTTCGGGCAGAACTTGCTCAAGCCAAGGAGCAGGCCAGAAGGAGTGATGCGGCTGCCTCGAGAGCGGCCAAAGAGCTAGAAGCCGAAAGGGCTGCACACTGCCGAAGCAGGGAGGAGATGGCCGAAATGGCCATGAAGTTGAAAGATGCTACCGACCGCAATGATGTTCTTGAAAAGGAACGCCTAGCGGAGCAAGAAGTCCTGGGGAAGGCCACCGCCGAAGCCAAGGATGCCCGTTCTGCAATGCGGGCTATAAAGGAGGAGCTGCACCAGGCGGGAGACATTGTGGCTGGCAAGCCCTTTCTGCTGCGCCGAAGGTTTACAGATCCAAAGTATGCTCAGCTTGGCTAGCTGTGGGGTCCGGAGGATCCTTATATGGACTTAGCGGCAAGTGCGGCAGACGCCGTTGTGCACTTCCAAAGTCAGGAGGATCACAAGATGGAAGAGCTATTTTGGTCTCAATTCCATAGTCTGGAGCGTTCACTTCCGCTGACCGATCGGCTGGCCGAGTGGGCTGAACTGAATAGATTGTCCGGACTTGCCATGACAGATATCGTGGCTCATGTCTAGCCGGATAGGCCCAAGCCGAAGAGTTATTTTGGCTTATTGCAGCAATTCCTTGGGGCGGTGCCGCATATCAAGGGGATGAAGCGGCCGGCTTGCATAGAAGGTGCACGGATGGCCCTCGCCCGTGTGAAGACACATTGGACAGAGATGGATGCCACCACAGTTGCGACCCAGGGTTCGGACGAGAGCCGGTTACCCGCCGAGCACTATTTTGGGGAAGTTCTGCGTGGTGCTCGTGTAATTGAGTCGCAGTGCTCAAAAAATGTCATGTTCAAGTGAACATTTTGGTTTGTAAAATGATGTTTATGATGTCAGCGCTTTTTTTTACTTGTGCGTTTCAAGTATTGAAATATCTCCTGTGCGGCCGTTTACGTATACGTGTGTATAACCTGAAAGATGGCAGTCGTCAGCTTCAGCCCCCACGCACAAGGTGCGGGGGTGTTCGCAAAAAATAGCACATTTTCACACTTAATCCAACGTCTCGGTCCTGTGAAGGAGGTGGTAGCATAGAAAACGAGGCAACCGGACTATAATGCTTTATCACTGTCACTTAGCCATGGGAGTTCGAGGGTGGGGCTACGATATAGCCCCTAGTGGCACCGCGCTCTCCGAATTCGGGGCGCGTATGTGCCTGACCGGGAAACTGTCCTTCGTCAAAGCAGAGGAATTCTAAACATTCCTGTAGTCGATCGAGTGGTTGACCAGTCTCTCGCTGTATCATGACAGTCAGTTTTCGGCTTTCTCTACTGAGGTGCTCGCCCAGCCGAACCGGGGCACAATCACAGTAGTTCTCCTGGTGCCGCGTTAGACGATGATACGGAACGTAAGGCAGCAAAACACAAGAGCCTGGCAAACCCAACATTTGACCAAAGACATGATTCGGAGCTGATGCATATACGGCCTAACTCGGGACGCCGAACACTCCCTAAGGTATTCGATCTTTATGATAGCGGGCAGAACAATGCCCTAAGCCCCTAGTGTCCAGGTACACGCAAGGTCCTCTGACATGGCCGATGCCAAAACGTCAGTCTCCTCTCCGGTTATAATGAAAAACCAGGAGATATATAGCAACAAGAGGTAGTAAAAAAGGTTTATGCAGGGTCTTAATCTGAAAAGAATCCTTGCAACGGGTCCCTACTGCACGTCTGCGCCTGTGTCTCCGTTGTGCTGTATCCTGGACGAGTGTAACACGTTGTTCATCTGTAAAAGAGAGGAACTGAGTTTGAAAAGTAATCGTGCAAAAAAATGAATTAAAAATCGAAATATGAATGAATGAATGAAGTTGAGCTTATATTAGCTCATACGCGCAGCCCCTTGTAAAGGGGTGTTCGGTTGGGGAGCCCCTAGCTTATTTTATGCCGGACTCGTCTAGCCGTGTCCGGGGTCTTAAACGACCTTTTAATGAGATGATGCCGCGTGGACCTGGCATTTTAAGTGTAAGAGACGCGTAGTGTGGTATTGCGGTAAAGCGGACAAAAGCTTCACGTCCAAATAGTGCTTGATGGCTACTTTTGAATGGGGCGACATGAAAGATTAGCTTTTCGCGTCGGAAGTTGTCGGGTGACCCGAACACAACTTCTAGTAGTAAGGAGCCCGTGCACTTGGCGTAGGGGCCTGGTGTCACTCCTTTGAAGGAAGTGCGGCTATGTCAAATTTTAGTAAGGTCTATCCGCAACTTGCGGATTGTGTTCGGATATAGCAGGTTTAAATCGCTACCATCATCCATCAGGACTTGTGTAAATTGTAGTCCGTCGATTATAGGATCCAATATCAGAGCAGTCCATCCTGCGTTTCGAATACTTCTGGAATAATCCAGGTGGTCGAAAGTAATTGGTTTTGACATCCAGTCTCGAGGTTCCGCTGGGGTGCACCGTGCGACGCCTATTTTGGCGGGTGCCGCACTGTTGTTCCGTATTATCACATGAAGTGAATTTACTGTTTTGACTTCTTGTGGGAAAGTCTTTTGTTTTCCGGTGCTCTGCTGGTGGGGTTCGTCATCATCCTCGCTTGGCGCGTCGAGCCCCTTGTGTTCGGCGTTGAGTCGGCCGGACTGTTTGAAAACCCAACAGTCTCGATGGGTGTGGTTTGCAGGCCTTCTGGAGGTGCTGTAGATTTGGCATATCCGATCCAAAATTTTGTTTATGCTGGATAGCTCTTCACTGTTGTCTTTAAGAGGCAGTGCTTTGTTGTTCGGCCGCGAGCTTTTGAATCCGGCGTTGACCGCCGTATTCTTTGGGCTTTTTTCTTTATTTCGGCGCTGGTCCTTTCTGCGCCGTGATTTTTCGTTTCCATCTCTGATCTCGGATGTACTTGGGTCGCTGGTGCTGCATCTTGCTAGCCAGCTGTCCTCCTCTGCGCAAAAGCGGGTCATGAGGCTTGTTAGCGTGGCCATAGTTCTCGGCTTCTCCTGGCCGAAGTGTCTGGCGAGCCATTCGTCTCGGACATTATGTTTAAAAGCTGCTAAGGCCTCAGCGCCCGGACAGTCGACTATTTGGTTCTTTTTGATAAGAAACCTGTTCCAGAATTTGCGCGCTGACTCTCCGGGCTGTTGAGTTATGTGACTTAAATCGTCTGCATCCGGAGGTCGGACATAGGTCCCTTGAAACTTTTCTCTAAACACATCCTCGAGCTCTTCCCAACTTCCAACAGTATTTTCTGGGAGGCTTTTGAGCCAATGCCGAGCTGGCCCTTTGAGCTTGAGGGGTAGGTATTTTATGGCGTGGAGATCATCTCCTCTAGCCAAGTGTATGTGCAGTATGTAATCCTCAATCTAGACTCCGGGGTCTGTTGTTCCGTCGTATGCCTCTATGTTTACGGGTTTGAATCCCGCTGGAAATTCATGATCCAGCACCTCATCGGTGAAACATAGTGGGTGTGCGGCGCCCTTGTATTTAGGCGTGCCATTATCTTCAAGCATGCGGCATGTTGTGTTGCTTCCTGGGGCCCTCTTTTTTGGTCCATAAATGGACCTGACCGGGCCATCTGTTTTGTGAGGATCGTGTGTCGTCTTGTGTGCGGCGCCGCTTGTCGCTTTTGGCCTGTCATCTGGTCGTCTATCCGGCCAGGCGTCCTTTTTGCTTATTGACTGTGGGGGCTCTATGGTCTCCTCGTCGAATTCTGGCAGCAGCTTGCGCTTCGGGTAGCTCTTTGTTTGGTGGCTATTGCCATATTTATCCGCGGTCTTGAGTACTTTGCTCCACCTCATTCTGAGTATGTCTTCTGCTGTTTTGAGCTTCCGTTTTTCCTTCTTCAGACTTCTTGCGGTGGCGACGAGTCGTTTGTGTAGGTTCTTATGCTCCGGTGGTGTGTCTGGCGTGAGATCGTCTAGACTGTTCTTTTTGTCGGGCATGGATTGATTATCCGATTCGTCTTGTTCGGATGGTTGCTTGGTTGCATGTTCGTCGTCCACTGGTTTGCCCTGCGCTATTGCTGGGTCATTAGGAGTACTGTTTTTGTTGAGGCGGGACTTAGGGCGGCATCTGCATCGCCGTTTTGGTTGTTTGTCGGCGGAATTATCCTTTGCCGCGTCCCATTTTTCCTCGATATCGCTTCCTTTTGGGGTGTCCACCATATATACATCATGGGTTGTGGTGGCCGTCCAGTGCTCGGTAGGCGCTGGTTCTTGGTAGTCTCCGGCATCGTCGTCCGTGCCGTCGACGTCTTCGGAGTCGTAGTCTAGCATGTCAGTTAGATCGTTGACAGTGGCTACAAAGTGGGTGGTGGGTGGGTTCTGAATTTCTTCGTCGTCCGCATCCCAACCATCCTGACCGCAGTCCGGCCAGGGTTCTCCTGATAACGAGAGATGTTTTAGCGAATTCAGGATGTCGCCAAAGGGTGAGTGCTGAAAGATGTCCGCGGCGATGAACTCCATGATCGGTGCCCAATCGGGTTTGATTGGCAGGGGCGCAGGAGGTTCGGAGTCCGGCAAGGAGTCCGGCGCCTCGGAGTCACGAGCTTTATAAGGGACAAGGTTAGTGTTCGGCTCTATCGCCGTAGAAGTTGCAGCTCCCGAGGCGGTGTCCAGCCACCTGTCCTCGATCTGCGCGGTCGGCTCCGAACTATGGGTCAGTGCGGACTTGTGTGAGGCCTCCAGGGTACTGTCCGGCGGCAGAGCTAGATCATGCCCATCGTGACAGTGCGGCACGCTCGGCTGTGGCTCGACTCCATCGAAGATCAAGTCCCTGCGGATGTCAGCCGTGAAGATTAGGCTTCCAAACCTGACCTGATGGCCGGGGGCGTAGCTTTCGATCTGCTCCAGATGGCCAAACGAATTGGTCCGTAGTGCGAAGTCACCGAACACGAAGATCTGTCCGGGGAGAAGAGTGTCACCCTGGACGGTGTTGTTGTTGATTGAAGAAGCCATCAAGCCTATCGGTGACGACACAGAGGAACTCTCAATGAAAGCACCAATGTCGGTGTCAAAACCGACGGATCTCGGGTAGGGGGTCCCGAACTGTGCGTCTAGGCGGATGGTAACAGGAGACAAGGGACACGATGTTTTTACCGAGGTTCGGGCCCTCTCGATGGAGGTAAAACCCTACTCCTGCTTGATTGATATTGATGATATGGGTAGTACAAGAGTGGATCTACCACGAGATCAAGGAGGCTAAACCCTAGAAGGTAGCCTATGGTATGATTGTTGTAATGGTTGTGTGTCCTACGGACTAAAACCCTCCGGTTTATATAGACATCGGAGAGGGCTAGGGTTACACAGAGTCGGTTACAATGGTAGGAGATCTACATATCTGTATCGCCAAGCTTGCCTTCCACGCCAAGGAAAGTCCCAGCTGGACACGGGACGAAGTCTTCAATCTTGTATCTTCATAGTGTTGGAGTCCGGCTGACGATGATAGTCCGGCTGTCCGGACACCCCCTAGTCCAGGACTCCCTCACCGATCTATTAAAAAAAACTAAACTAGGGTTTCTAAAAAAACGGATCGCTTTTAAAAAAATGGACCACGGTGGCGGCGGCTATACCTCCGGCTCGGCTCCGGCGGGGCTCCGGCGGCTCCGGCGGGGCGACCGGACGGCGCGGGGTGGCGGGGCTACGGCGACGGCGGCTGCTGCTGCTGTCGACGGCGGGGCGGGAGGGGTGGCGGCGACGGGGTATTTAAGAGGAGGGTGCGGTGGCTTGGGGGAGGGGGCAAGGCGGCGGCGGCGCGGAGGAGTCCGGCTCGGACTTGGAGTCCGGTTCGGCGGCGGCGCGGTGCGGGGAAGGCGGCGGCGTGGAGGCGGGCCGGCCTGGCTCGGCTGGGTCTTCGGCCCAGTCGGGCGCGGGATTTTTTTTTAATAATACCGCCGAACAGAAAATAAATTAAAAAAAATAAATAAAAATCTAAAAATGCCAAAACTAAATTTCACCGTCTAAATAAAATATTTAGAACGAGATAAACATTTTCTTGGCCCTAAAATGCAGTTTTGAAAAACGTGCAATTTTTCCTAATTCAAATAAAATAGCAAAAACTCCAAAATAAATCTTATTTGATTTTTTATTAAATCCTCAATATTTCTTTATTTTGGGAAAGTCATTTTATTCCCTATCTCATATTTTTTAATAGAAATAATTGAAGATAAAATAAATAAAATCAAATGATCCTATTTCCGAAATTTGAGAAAACCAAAATATGAAAATAACGATATCCCCAACTCTCTCCGAGGGTCCTTGAGTTGCGTAGAATTTCTAGGATCAACCCGAAAGCAAATAAAATATGATATGCATTCATGATCTAGCGTATAAAATTCCAAATTGAAAATTTGGGATGTTACAGGTTAGGGTAAAACCTCAACTCGGTTTGACCAATTACACAAACTCGGTGAGACCGAATTTGGTAATAAGAAAATAGAGAGTTGGTCAAGCAAACTCGGTGGGACCGATTGCAAATCTCAGAGGGACCGAAATTATTGCAATAGACAATAGAGAGTCTGCAAGCCCATCTCGGTGAGACCGAACTGATTAGGGTTTCTGGCAATGGCTATGTCAAATGAACTCGGTGGCGCCGGATAGATTAGATCGGTGGGGATGAGTCTGACTTTAGGTTTAGGACATATGTGGAAATGAGAAAGTGGTTGAGGGCTTTGGAGCATATCACTAAGCACTTTGAGCAAGCAAGCCATTAAGCAACACCTCATCCCCATTTAATAGTATTGGCTTTTCCTATGGACTCAATGTGATCTTGGATCACTAAAATGAAAATGTAGAGTCTTGAGCTTTTGCCAATCTTTGTTCTTAGCATGTAGAAGGGGTTACACATCCTCTTGTCCATGCCACCCTAGTGTTGAACTTATCTGAAATATACTAGATGAAAATATTAGTCCAACAAGAGATATGTTGACATTAATTACCAATATCACCCAGGGAGCACTTGTGCTTTCAATCTCCCCCTTTTTAGTAATTGATGACAACATACATCAAAGCTTTAGATAAGGATATAAGTAAATAGCAAGTAAAGCTTTGGAAAGACATGTAACATTCATATGCTCCCCCTACATGTTTGCAACCATGTGATTATGGAATATAAAAGCATGAGAATGCATAAGCATGACATGGCAAGCAATGAGTCACATGTATCTTGGCTATATGCATCAGAGCAAATGGTGTAGACACTGGAAATATACCTTCATGTTCATGAGTCCTTCTAGCAAACAATATATACCTCAGCAAGAGATCTTCATGCACATGAGTGTGATGCATATACTTACCTTGTGGTCTTGAACTCGCTTAGATAGCACACGAACACGCACTAGACAAAGCAAGCGGAGGAAATCACAAGAGTACCAAGATTGGCATGACATGTAGAGAGTGAGTACTAGGTACTCTATTTGGATATAGGCTTGTACACAAAGAGTAAAGATATGCAATGAATTCAAGGAAATTTTCTTCCCTTGGAACTGAACTCTCTCCCCCTGAATATGATATTGGATAATGGGAGAGGAGAGGGAAAGGAAAATTAGAGCAACAAGAAAATTAGAGCAAAAAATAATCATAACACATACTAACATGTCTTTCCCCTCTTGAAGACATGAGACATCTCTCCACTTATGGATAAAAAGCATCAGAAAAAGCTTTAGGTGTGCATTCTCTCTTATGTGATAAGCTTTAATGTGCTCTCTCTCCTCCTTTGACATCAATTTCCAAGACGGGATCTTCTGGAGCATGAGTCAAGTAGGTTTGGTCCTTGAGTCACAATACAAAGCAACAAGTAATATAGGATGCTGGTAGAGGACAAGAATCATTTAGTGGAGCTGGAACTAATATGCAGGATGCAAATGGCAAAGTGTTTTCTCAGCATTGAAATCGATAAGAACGAGTTGTTATCTTCGGTGGCACCAAGGTGGTACGGTTTATCCGAAAGAAAGAAACCGGTGAGGCCGAGTTCACCACAGAGAGAAAACAATTGTCATCTCAGCTCACTTAGGCAAATAATATCTCACAAAGATTTGCAAGGTATTAACTGAAGAATTTGCAATGAATTGGATGTAGGGAATACAGAGCATAACAGAGAAAGGAAATCTAGATGACGTTTTTTTAAAGGGGAACAATCATGCAAAGGACAACTACAAGAACTCAGAGACACAATAGTGAACTTCATCTAGAGTTGGTCGGCGACAAGGTCACCTATGCTAGAGTACATTGACTTAGGAGTCAATTGAATACACTTGATCATAGGTCATACTTATCGTTTAATCTCAAAATGGGGTTGCCATTTTTCGTTTAAGCATTTTGATGTATTCACATCTTGTTGAGCTTCTTTAACCCATGAGTTGAGGTAAAACTTCTCTAATATGGTATTACATACCTTTGGTGGTGGTGTTGATCTTGATCATGTAGTTGAACTTGTGTGGGATGCTCAAGGTTGATGTAGCTCATCATGAGTTGGGAGCAACACTTGTAGCTGGAGTTCATCTACCTACATGGGTTAGTCTAGCAAGGAAAAGCACTTGTGTATCCAAAATGACAATCATGAAATTTGATATAAAGAAATTGTCAAAGGATATATTGAAAGGATTTGTGCTTCCTTGTCTTCAACCACCATATTGTAAAGACTTGGAGATGTAGAGATTGCTTAGAATGTGATTGAGTTGCAATCTCATAGAGTTGAGCTTATCCAAGTACCTACAAGGGTTAGATAGCATGCAAGAGTGCAAAAATATCCAAGACATATGATCATCATCATAAGAGATGAATAGAGGATTAGTCATAGAAAGGCTCATGCCTTGCATGCATCCAAATGGAGTTACTACTCCAAGTTTGAGGCATCAATAATGTTCAATTCACCTCTCAAATGGCAAAACACTTTCTCATCAAGCGGTTTGGTGAAAATATCCGCCAATTGTGTATCGGTACGAACATGCTTAAGATTGACGTCACCTTCAGCAACATTATCTCTAATGAAATGATGACGAACTTCAATATGCTTAGTTCAAGAATGTCCCACGTGATTGTGAGCAATCTTAATAGCACTTTCATTGTCACAAAGCAATCGAACATGTTTCACATATATCCCATAATATTTAAGAGTTTGGGTCATCCAAAGTAATTGAGCACAACATGAACCGGTGGCAACGTATTCCGCTTCGGCGGTGGATAAGGATACTGAGTTTTGTTTCTTGGAGGACCAAGACACAAGAGATCTACCAAGAAGTTCACAAGTACCTAAAGTGGATTTTCTATCAACCTTGTCACCGGCATAGTCCGAATCGGAGTAGCCAACAAGATCAAAATAGGACCTCTTAGGATAGCAAATGCCAAAATTTGGTGTACGAATTAAGTATCTCACTATACTTTTCGCAGCCTTAAGATGACATTCTTTGGGGGGCGCTTGATATCGTGCACACATGCACACACTTAGTATAATATCGGGACGGGTGGCACATAGATATAACAATGAACCAATCATAGAGGGGTAAAACTTTTGGTCAACCGGTTCGCCATCCTTAGTCAAGTCAAGATGTCCACTAATAGGCATGGGTGTATTCATACCTTTGCATTCTTGCATGTTGAACTTCTTGAATAAGTCCTTGGTATACTTTGTTTGGGAAACAAAGGTACCATCCTTAGTTTGCTTGATTTGCAATCAAAGAAAGAACTTGAGTTCACTCATCATAGATATCTCAAACTTCTCCGACATTAGATTTCCAAACGTTTCACTAAAATGAGGGTTAGTTGAACCAAAAATAATATCATCCACATAAATTTGTGATACGTTTACAATTTTGATCGTTCCATGCTATTATATTATCATTCTCGGATGTTTTACAATATTTTTATAGACATTTTATATCATTTTTTGGTACTAACCTATTGACATAGTGCCCAACGCCAGTTGTTGTTTTCTGCATGTTTTTTACATTGCAGGAAATCAATATAACGGAGTCCAAACGCAACGCAACTCCTGGAGGATTTTTTGGGCCAGAAGAAAGCCAATGAGCCAAGGAAGCATCTGAGGGGCTGCTCAAAGTTATCACCACCCACCAAGGCGTGCCAGGAAGCCTAGGCGTGCCTTGGGGGGTTGTTCCCACCTCGGGTGCCCCCCGAACCGCCTCTTTGCTCTATAAATACCCAAATATTCCAGAAACCCTAGGGGAGGCGACGAAATATTGATCCAGCCACCGCAGAGTCTAGAACCACCAAGATCCAATCTAGACACCATCATGGAGGGGTTCATCACTTCCATTGGTGCCTCTCCTACAATGCATGAGTAGTTATTTGTAGACCTACGGGTCCGTAGTTAGTAGCTAAATGGCTTTCTCTCTCTCTCTCTCTTGTATATCAATATATTGGTCTATTGGAGATCCATATGATGTAAGTCTTTTGGCGGTGTGTTTGTTGGGATCTGATGAACTTTGAGTTTATGATCAGATCTATGTTTTTATCCATGAAACTTATTTGAGTCTTCTTTGATCTCTTATATGCATGATTGCTTGTCGCCTCGTATTTCTTCTCTAATATTTGGGTTTTGTTTTGCCAACTTGATCTACTTATCTTGCAATGGGAAGAGGTGCTTTGTAGTGGGTTCGATCTTACGGTGCTTGATCCCAGTGATATAAAGGGAACCGACACATATGTATCATTGCTGCTAAGGATAACAAGATGAGATCTATATCTGTTGCAATAGATAAACGGATCTCGTCTACATCATGTCATCGTTCTTATTTCATTACTCCGTTTTCTCATGAACTTACTACACTAGATGCATGCTAGATAGCAGTTGATGTGTGGAGTAATAGTAGTAGATGCAGGAAGGAGTCACTCTACTAATCTTGGACGTGATCCCTATATAATGATCATTGCCTGGATATTGTCATGATTATTTGAAGTTCTATCAATTTCCCAACAGTAATTGTTTTCCCACCATTTGCTATTTTTCTCGAGAGAAGCCACTAGTGAAACCTACTGCCCCCAGGTCTCTTTTTATCATATTTTTCTTTGCGATCTCTTTTCCAAAAATACAAAAATACCTTTCTACAATTTATTTGTTCTGCGATCTATTTATCCTATCTACCACTTTTTACCTCATGTTTTTGCCTATCTTGAGGCGACGTACCCGGAAGGGATTGACAACCCCTTTAACACATCGGGCTGCGAGTATTTGTTATTTGTGTGCAGGTGTTGTTTACGTGGTGTGAGGAGGTTCTCCTACTGATTCCATAACCTTGGTATCATCACTGAGGGAAATACCTACCGTCGTTGTACTGCATCATCCCTTCCTATTTGGGGTAATACCGACGTAGTTCTAGCAGACATAAAAATGAATTTCTGGCGCCATTGCCGGGGAGGTTAGGTAAGCGGCACTCACATCCCGTCAAAGAAGCTCTTTTCTGGCGCTGTTGCCGAGGAGGATCTTCAACATCAACTAGGTTCCTAATCAAAAATCTCATCTCCTTGCAATTTAAATTATTTTCCATTTGCCTCTCGTTTTCCTCTCCCCCACTTCACAAAAATTTGCCGTTTTATTCGCCCTCATTTTCGTTCATCGTTTTCTCGTCAGATCTCTTCTTTGCTTGTGTGCCATGTGTCTTCAATTTGCTTGCATGTTTGCTTGCTTAATATATCTTGATATGGATCCTCATCCACTTGCTAATCTTTTTAAGAGATCCAATTATCATGAACAAATTGCTAGTGATTTGAGTACACTAGATTATCTTTATGAAGTTTTGCTTGAGATTCGTGAATCTGAAAATTTTGATGAAGAAATTTATGAGGTGACTCATGATAGTTCTTTGAATGAAAAGCATGATTGCAATGATTTTAATATAAATTGTATTAATGTCAATTGTGATAATCATATGCAAAACCCCAAGCTTGGGGATGCTAATTTTGCTATGTCCACGACTTATTGCAATGATCATGATTGGGGTGCTTCTTCTTATGGTCTTGAAAATATATTTAAGCCCCGTGATGAATATGAGATTGATAATAGTGTTTGAAATAATATTGAAAGTGGGTTTGGAAGAGTGTCAACTTTACATCCCACTACTTTGGAGAATGTTCAATCTTATGAAATTTTCGATAAAAAGTGGGTTTGGAGAGGTCATGACTTTAGTTAATGTTAATCCCACTATTTTGGAAGAGTGTCAACTTCACATGCTTGTGGATCATGTTGAGAGTATGTTATGTGATAGGTATATTGTTTAATTTGCTTATGATCCTACATGTAATTATTATGAGAGAGGAAAATATGGTTGTAGAATTTTTCATGTTACTAAATTACCTCTTTGCATGTTGAGATTGCTATCGTCTCTTTCTTCTTCCTTGCATATGCTAGTTTTTGCTTGCCTTGATAATTTGTTTTCTTATAAAATGCCTATGAATAGTAAGTATGTTAGACTTAAGTGTGTTTTTCACATGTTTTATCATGCTCTTTTTGTGTTTCAATTGTTATCTTTCGTGTGAGCATCAATAAAATATTATGCCTAGCTAGGGGCGTAAAACGATAGCGCTTGTTCGGAGGCAACCCAATGAATAAAATTTTATTTTATCTCTTTGGTTTATGTTCTTGAGTGTTAGAAAAATTATGATACTTTTTTGATTGTGTTTTTTGTGTTTTAATTAGTGTTTGTGCCAAGCAATGCCTTTGGGAAGACTTGGGTGAAAGTTTATTTGATCTTGCTGAAAAACAGAAACTTTTGCTCTCATGAGATTCGTTGTAAGTTTTTACAAAAGAGTGATTTTGAGTTGATTCTTTTTGCAGAGGATTAACAGACAAATTACTCACGTCCACCAATTTATTTCATAATTTTTGAAGTTACATAATTATGCAAAATGTTCAGATTTCTACAGACTGTTTTGTTTTTGACAGATTATGTTTCTTTGCGTTGTGTACTTGTTTTGATGATTGTATGGCTTTCTTTGATGAGTTTTTGCCTTAGAAAAGTTGGAATACAGTATATATAATTAAAAAACAAAATAAGAATAGGTTTTCTACAATACTTATAGTAGTGGTTTGGTTTCTTATACTAACGGATCTCACGAAGGTTTTGTTTGAGTTCTGTGTGATTGAAGTTTTCAAGTTTTGGGTTATCTTACGATGGATGAAGGAATAAGGATAAGAAAAAGGATAAGCCTGGGGATGTCCGAGGTACCCCAAGATAATATTAAAAGAAGTAGTAAGAAACTAAGCTTGGGGATGCCCCCGAGTGGCATCCCCGCTTTCTTCTAACAACCATCGGTATTTTACTTGAAACTATATTTTTATTCGTCACGTGATATGAGTTTTTCTTGGAGCATCTTTTATGATATGAGTCTTTGATTTTTGTGCTTTATGTTTTAAGTGTTGAATCCTTGTTGGACACACCCTTTTAGAGAGCCAAAAATTATGCTATGCTTGGTCCTATGCTTCACCTAAATTTTAAGAGCCATGGACTTGCTCTAGTACTTCACTTATATCTTTTTGAGCACGGTGTGCTTCTCTCATGCTTCACTTAGATTTATTTGGGAGTTAGTAAATTTTTAAGAAATTCTCTCTTGCTTCACTTAGATTATTTTGAGAGAAAGAAAAAAAAATATGCTCATGATCTTCACTTATACTTGTTTGAGATTATCAAAAGAACCATATGAAAATAGTCCCAAAGTGATAGATATCCAAGGAGGATATAATAAAAACTTTCATGAAGATCAATGGACAAAATAAACTTGATTCTTAGTAATGGTTTTGAGATATGACGATATGATATGTGAGTCATGTTAATGAGTAATTGTGCTTTAGTAAGAATATTGATGTTAAGGTTTGTGATTCCCTATGCAAGCACGAATGTCAATAGTTATGCAATGAAATTTATATCCTACCTATGGTGAATTATTTGGTGTTACTTATGCTTATTGATTGGGTACGAGATTTTTTGCTTTTTGGTTGGTCGCTTCTCAATCTTTTTGCTAACCTTCATTTTACACTAAGTATGATCACAACTTGTGCATCCAATACCCTTTAAACCAGTTTTGCCATATGAGTCCACTATACCTACCTATATGCGGTACTTCGATGCCGTTCTAAGCAAATTTGCATGTGCCATCTCTAATGTTCAAAATAAATTTCTCTTTTGTGTGCTCTACTTGTCGGTGTACTAAAGTAGGGGTACCTTAGTATCCCGAACTTGTGCACGGGCAGTCGCAGCGCCCCGCGGCAAGGCTTGCCGGGTGCCCGCCAAGATCCTCCGTAGTTCCTATTGGAGCCATTCAAGAACAAAGTGTTTTAACTGAGAAGACAAGGCCCCGGCAAGAGGAGCTTGCCGGGAAGGACAAGGCCCCGGCAAGAGGAGCTTGCCGGGAAGGCCAACCAAGGCATTTCAAGAAACTTGCCGCGATGCGCCGCGCGTCCCGGCAAGACCCGGCGAGCGACAAGCTTCCGGGCGCGACAAGACCCTTGCCGCGGCGAAGCCACCACTCTGTGCCCACGCTCCAGCTCATCCGTCGACGTGTCGCCACAGGACCATTCCAGGCGCACGTGGCGAGAAGCTGTGCAGCCAAGCGGTGCGAGGTGGCGAGTGGAGATGACGAGATGGCCATCGTGGCGAACGGTGGCGCCCCTATCGGTCGGTTTTTGCACTGTTTGGGCGACGCGGATGGGCATTTAATGCCTTTGTACCCTGCCGTCAGAGTTACATAGGATCCACTGTAGAAGCAGTTGTACCGACCACACCTTTTACACTTTTACCCCTGCATGCGTTGCCACCTGTCGGTGACCCCTTGAGCCTATAAAAGGAGGCCCATGCGCAACGTAGAGGGGGTTCGACTCATTCGAAACTAGAACACTCCCACGCTCTAGAGCAAGAACATAATACAACCACAAAGCAGCAGTAGGAGTATTATCTCTCCGGAGAGCTCCGAAGCTGGGTAAAATCGTTCGCGTGCTTCGCCTCGATCCGCTCTTCGTGCGATCTCCGCTCCCTGCCGGACCGAAAGGGGCCCTGCCCCATAGGTGTTCATTTCCCACGACATCTTTGGCGCGCCAGGTAGGGGGCGTCGAGGTTGTGTGAACCTGATCCGGCGTTCACGTGAGCCAGATCTTCATCATCTTCATTGACATGCCACCGAAGAAGAAGGCTTCGGAGGTGGCTGCTCCGTCCGCGTCGATCCTACCGCCACCGGAGCAAACGGGTGGTGGGGTAGACGCCGGCGGGCGAACGGGCACCGACGAGGAAGCTCAAGCTGCCGCCAGGTCCAAGGACAAGGCCGCGCAAACTTCGGCGTCCGTACACGCACCGCGCCCATCTCAGGAGGCGCGAGACCGACAGCGTCATGGTACTCGCAGTACCATACGCTCGTTGGATCAAGGTTGAGCTGGTGGATCTCGGGATGCTCAAGACCAGCACGCACGCCAGCCTGCTGGCACGAGCAAGACACGGTCGCCTGGACGGGATCCTGCTCCTTCTAACATAGTTAGAAGTCCGAGCATATCCCGCTCCTCGCACCGTTCGCCACCGCCACCAAAGACTCCAGAAGAAGCGTTGGCTCGAGCCCAACTGCTCCTGGATTACCCTCCGACAGCGGACAAGATCGACGATTGGAGGGCCACCATTCAGAGCCTCATCGGCTTCGCCAATGACGACACTCCACGGCAGCCAAATGCGTTGCAGCCGCGGCAAGATTGTCGGACGCGAGCCGATGGCGACAAGACCGGCGGGGGTGCAACCACCATGCACTCCCCACCCTGAAGGAAAGATCGCCGACTCGCCGGGTCAACCTCGACACTGACTCCACAGCGTCATCGGATCCGTGAGCTCATCGCAATCAGCGCCAAGTTCTTCAAGAACGACAACAAGAAGACGCTCGTACTCGTATCGAGCAACAAAGAGAAGCGCGGCGTCAGTCGGACCAGCGCGCTGGGCCCACTGTCGATATGCATGCGCCAGGGGAACCAGGCGACTTGCCGTACGCGGTAGGTTTCCCTACGTTCACTCGTGAGCTGCGGCAAGTCCAGTGGCCCAGTACCAAGAACTTCAAGCCAGATGTACCAGAGAAGTATGTTGGCAGGTTGCATCCGTCAGAGTTCCTCAGCATCTACACCATCGCGGTTTAGGCTGCCGGGGGACGCGATGACAAGATCCTTGCCAACTACTTCCCGCTGGTACTCAAGCCCAATGTCAGATCCTGGCTCATGCACTTGCTGGACAACTCCATCTCCTCATGGGCGGATCTGTGCCATCAGTTTGTCGGCGCTTTCATAGGCGGCCACAAGCCCCATGGCCAGGAGAGCGATCTTCATCTGCTCGCCCAGAAGGAAGGAGAACCCCTGCGCAAGTATATTCAGAGATTCAGCCAAGTGCAGCGCAACATCCCAGATGTCCACCCCGCCGCGGTCGTCAGCGCGTTCCATCAGAACGTGCGTAACCGCAGGATGCGGGAGGAGATGGCGATGTGCAAGATAAGAGACGTCAGTGAGCTCTACGCCCTGGCCGACAAGTGTGCACGTGCTGAGGAAGGGAGGAAACTCCCCCGAGAGAACACAGGAGCAGGGGGGTCTGACAGTGAAGATGCTGCCCCGGCAAAGAAAAACCGGCGGCGGAACAACAGAAGAAGGAAAGGCAAAGATGTGGTAGCTGTCGAGCAGTCCGGCAACGGAGGTGGCGCCAAGGAAGCAGAACCTGTGGCGGCCGCCGACAAGCAGGGCATCTCCGACAAGCAATACTGCAAGATCCACCGCACCAAGGGCCATGATCTCTAGAGTTGCAAGAAAGTTGAGCAGCTTGTCGAGCAGCAGAAAGCTGAGTACGAGCGACGCGACAAGGAGAAGGCCCAGGAAGGTACGGGCGGATCCGGCAAGAAGCGCCCCGGCCGGGGAGGACGCCGCGGCAAGGCCAAGCAGCGGCAAGGAGACAGGCCTCCCGGTGGCCGCGACAAGTATGAAGATGAAGACGAAGATGAGGATATGGATGATGACAAGGCCGACGAGCAGGATTTTCAGAAAGCCACAGAGGTACTATGCGTTGACGGCGGTGCTTCTCTGCATACTTCGCACCGCCAGCTCAAACAGTGGGTGCAGGAAGTTAATGCAGCAGAACCACCCGTTGAGTCACGCAAGCCTCTAAGATGGTCCAGCACGCCTATCGTCTTTGACATTGAGGACCACCCTGATCGCATAACTGCAGTCGGGTGCTTGCCGATGTTGGTTTCACCAACTATCCGCAACCTCAAAGTCACAAAGATGCTAGTTGACGGCGGGGCCGGCTTAAATCTGATCTCCTCCGCAGTACTCCAGAAGCTCCCGATCCCCGACAGCGAGCTCGAAGAGACCGGCACTTTCCAAGGAATCAACCCGGGAAGGAGCAAGCCGAAGGGGAAGATCACGTTGCCAGTGACATTTGGCAGCGAGTTGAACTTCAGGATAGAGAAAGTCACTTTTGACGTTGCTAATTTCCCATTGCCCTACAATGGGATACTCGGTCGTCCAGCGCTCGCCAAGTTCATGGCAGCCTCTCATTATGCATACAATATGCTCAAGATGCCAGGTCCGATAAGTGTCATCTCTGTCCCTGGCGACAAGAAAGATGCCCTTATCTGCACCGACAAGATTTACCGGGAAGCAGCAGCCGCAGTAGATCGCAAGACACTTGCCGCTGAAGCTCCCGGGGGGAAGAAGAAGACCAAGTTCGGCAAGAGCTCTGATGCCCACTCCGGAAAGCGCACCTCTTCGGAGTGCTGCGCTACCGTCGAGGACGCACCATCGAGCTCCACCGGCAAGTGTAAGAAGGCGAAGGCAACTCCGCTAGAAACCAAGAAAGTGGCCGCCAAGGAGGACGACACTTGTGGTACCTTCACCATCAGTGCCACGCTTGACCCTAAATAGGAAAGCGCGCTCGTTGCTTTCATGCGGGCGAACGTCGACGTGTTTGCATGGCAACCGTCTGACATCCCCGGTGTTCCCAGGAAAGTAATTGAGCACCACCTTGCCGTCTGTCCTCACGCGCGGCCCGTCAAGTAGAAAGTCAGGAAACAAGCAGTGGAGCGCCAAGAATTCATCGCAGAAGAGATCAAGAAGTTGGAAGCAGCAGTCCTCGTCAGAGGAGTGCTCCATCCTACGTGGTTGGCCAATCCTGTAGTCGTGCGCAAGGCGAACGAAAATGGAGGCTTTGTATTGACTTCACTGATGTTAATAAAGCTTGTGCCAAAGATCCATTTCCCTTGCCGCGCATTGACCAGATTGTCGACTCCACGGCAGGATATGATTTGCTTTCATTTCTTGATGCATATTCAGGATATCATCAGATATTCATGGCAGAAGAGGATGAGGAGAAAACCACATTTATTACCCAATGTGGCACATACTGCTTTGTACGGATGCCTTTCGGACTAAAGAATGTTGGTTCAACATTTTCAAGGGTAGTTCACGAAGCTTTTGAGCCACAGTTGCATAGAAATGTAGAAGCCTACATGGATGACATAGTGGTCAAGAGCAAAGATAGAGAAACTCTAATCCACGATTTGGACGAGACCTTTGCAAATCTGCGCAAGATCAACCTCAAGCTCAACCCCGAGAAGTGTGTGTTTGGAGTCCCTTCCGGCAAGCTTCTCGGGTTCTTCGTATCTCAGCGGGGGATTGAAGCTAATCCCGACAATATCAAGGCCATTGAGCAGATTGAAGCACCGAAGCGCGTCAAGGATGTGCGAAGGCTTGCCGGCTGCATGGCTGCTCTCAGCAGGTTTATCTCTAAGTCTGCTGAGCGCGCCCTGCCATTTTTCAAAATATTGAAAAAGGCAGGTCCAATGAAATGGACTCCGGAAGCGGAGGCTGCGCTGCAGGACTTGAAGAGATACCTGTCCTCCACTCCAATACTTGTCGCACCTAAGCCGCAAGAGAAGTTGCTGCTATATCTAGCAGCAACCAATCAAGTGGTTAGTGCCGCGTTAGTAGCGGAAAGGGAGGCGGATGATGAGCCAGCGGACACGGCAAGCGCGTCCAGCGACAAGCAGGGGGCTTCCCCGATAAGCTCTGGTCCCAACAAGGATGGATCTGTGCAGCCACAAGAAGAGAAGCAGAAGAAGATGGTGCAGCACCCAGTTTACTTTGTTAGTTCCCTTCTGCAGGGGGCTAGATCAAGGTACTCTGGTGTGTAAAAATTGCTTTTCGGCCTTCTCATGGCCTCGAGAAAGCTGCGCCATTACTTTCAAGCACATGAGATCACAGTTGTCACTCGTTTTCCGTTGAAGAGGATATTGCAGAATCCAGAAGCAACAGGCAGGATTGTCGAGTGGGCACTGGAATTGTCAAGCTTTGGCCTCAAGTTTGAGAGTACTTCAACTATCCAGAGCCAAGCACTGGCAGAATTCATAGCAGAATGGACGCCAACACCTGATGAAGAAACTCCCGAGACGAGCATCCCCGTCAAGGAAGCAAGCAAAGAATGGATCATGTACTTTGATGGCGCCTTCTCGCTGCAAGGCGCCGGTGCGAGCGTGTTACTTGTCGCACCCACCGGAGAGCACCTCAAGTACGTGGTCCAGATGCACTTTCCCAAGGAGCAAGCGACAAACAATACTGCAGAGTATGAAGGTTTGCTTGCCGGACTCAGGATCGCGACAGACCTTGGGATCAAGAAGCTTGTTGTTAGGGGTGACTCGCAGCTTGTCGTCCGCCAAGTAAACAAAGATTATCAGAGTCCGTTGATGGAAGCTTACATTGATGAAGTGAGAAAGTTGGAAGAGCATTTTGATGGCCTGCGGATGGAACATGTTCCGAGAGCCCAGAACGACGTTGCCGATGGCCTGTCAAAATGCGCTGCATTAAAGTTACCTATGGAACCAGGGATCTTTGTGCTCAAGCTGACTCAACCATCTGTAACACCATCATCTGGACAGAGCAAGAAGAGGAAGTTGGTTTCTGGTGATTATTTTCCGGCAGAGCTTCCCGAAGCCGCCGCCGAGAAGATTCCCAAGATCAACACCAAGGGTGCTGAGGAGCAGTCTTCTCCGACAAGCCCTAGGGTTTGTTCCGTTGAAGCAGACGCTCCAGACAAGTTTTGCTCCGGCAAGCTTGCCGGAGAACATCAAGCTCTGGCTGAGCCGCAGGTTCTTGCCGTAGAAGCAGATGTTCCCGCAGCAACATTTGTGCCTTTAGTCCTTGTTGTTGAGCCGCAAGCTTTGGCATGGGCACAGCAGATTGTCCGTTTCCTTCAGACAGGAGAACTTCTCGAAGAGCAAGAAGAAGCGGAGAGAGTAGCCCGGCAATCAAGTATGTACCAGTTTGTCGACGACATACTGTACAGAAGAAGATTCAACGGAGTGAAATTGAAGTGCATTCCCCGGGAAGATGGACAGAAGCTGTTGGCGGAGATACATGGAGGCATATGTGGTCATCACATTGGCGCAAGAGCACTTGCCGGCAAAGCATTCCGGCAAGGTTTCTTTTGGCCGACAGCTCTCCAGGATGCAACTGCACAAGTAACCAAGTGTGAAGCGTGCCAGTTCCACTCCAAGCAGATACACCAGCCGGCTCAAGCTCTCCAGACGATTCCTTTATCCTGGCCATTTTCAGTCTGGGGGATCGACATCCTCGGCCCTTTTCCCCGAGCTGTCGGGGGCTTTGAGTACTTGTACGTTGCAATCGACAAGTTCACAAAGTGGCCGGAAGTGGAAGTAGTGAGGAAGGTGACAGCACAGTCAGCGGTCAAGCTCTTCAGGTTGATTGTTTGCCGTTTCGGAGTCCCTAACAGGATCATCACCAACAACGGCACGCAATTCACGAGCCGCACCTTCATGCAGTACATCCAAGATCTTGGCGCTAAGGTCTGCTTCGCTTCTGTTGCTCACCCGAGAAGCAACGGTCAAGCGGAGAGGGAAAATGCTGAAGTGCTGCGCGGGCTCAAGACCAGGACTTTCGACAGGCTGCACAGGTGCGAAAAGAATTGGATAGAGGAGCTGCCGGTGGTTCTTTGGTCGATCAGGACGATGCCAAATCGAGCCACCGGCCAAACACCTTTCGCTCTAATCTATGGAGCAGAGGCAGTTCTCCCCACGGAACTCGTATACGGATCGCCTCGAGTGCTCGCTTATGATGAGCTTGAGCAAGAGCAGCTACGACAAGATGACGCGCTGCTCCTTGAGGAAGATCGTCTTTAGGCTGCTGTACGAGCTGCTCGATACCAGCAAGCTTTGCGCCGCTACCATAGCCGCAAAGTCAATGCCAGAAGTCTTGAGGAAGGCGACCTTGTTCTTCGGCGCGTTCAATCCGCCAAGAATTCCAACAAGTTGACGCCGAAGTGGGAAGGCCCTTATCGGGTGAAACGAGTCACTAGGCCTGGCGCTGTCCGCCTTGAGACCGAAGATGGCTTTCCGATGAGCAACTCCTGGAACATTGCGAATCTTCGTAAGTTTTACCCATAAGGCGCGGTTGCCGGAACCTGTTCCGGCAACCACCTTTTGTACAAGCCTTGCCGCTGTTGCATGTAACCCTTTGTACAAAGCCGGGCATAGATCCCGTGCATAAATAAAGATCATATGCTCCGCACATCTTGTCAAATTTCATGCTTCCTATTTTTTTCTGCATGTATTATCTGACACTTTGTGCAGCACTTGCCCCCGGTAAGCAATAACGAGCCTTAAGGCTCCATATCTTTATTTTCTCTTCTTTCTTTTTCCTCAAAGAAAAAAGAAAGTTTCCTTCGCCCACAAGTTCACCGGGGGGGAGGAGAAGATAATGGTGTGGACCAGGCGTCGTTCAAGAAAGTATCGCCTTGCCGGGACGAAAACGACAGAAAAGCTAAGTTGCCAAAGTTTGAGCACAATCAGTTTTAATTTTTTTTTATGTTATCTTCCTTGAACGACCGTGCTTTGTATGGAAAACCTGTGCGCGGAGGAACCAACTCGTAGCTAGTTGCGCCCTTACCTTGTTTCGAGTCCACTCAACAACTTAAGTGTGCTGCGACTAGTTGCGACAAGGTTTCTTGCCGGAAGCAGCACCGCCAGCAGGCTGCTGATGTACCGCACTCAGCGCTCACGGCAAGGGTGCCTGCGCCGGCAAGTTCCCTGAAAGCGTAGGTTAAAGACATACAAAGGAAGGAATCAAGTAAAGGAAATAACATAGAAAATACTGCCCAAGATAAAGTTATATTACAAAGGTAACTTGTCGCAGCACTGACTGAATTGTTCTCGCAACATAAATGGCAGCGGCAAGGAAAGGAGAAAACACGCGGCCTAATCTACGCGACCGCCATCAACCCTCCTGACTTCATTCACCTTGTCCACAATGGGTGCGAAAAGGGCCTTGAGCTCTTCAAGATCAGCACCCGCCGGCAGCTTCTTGAGGACGTTGGTGAGGTTGAGGCCTGGGTTGCGGAAGACCACCTTCACCAACACCTTCTCCAGAACTCTGGCGTAGATCGTGCGCGACTCGTCGGCCAGCTGGTTTGGGATCCTTTCCCGGAGTTGCTGGAGGGCCGTCGCCACGCCCTTGAAGAACAGAGTGAGCTTGGCGCTGGGCTGGAGGTTCTCGTCGGAGGAGTACCCGAAGCCCTCCATTTCTTGTTGCGCCAGCTTCTCGTTGATGACCGCGGCAATGTTCACGAGGCCTTCCGTCCAGAGCTCCACAGTGTCCCTGAAGGTGTTATGGGTTTCGGCGGCCCTCGTCAGCAGCGCTTCGTTGGCCTTGATCTCCTCCTTCAAGGCCTCCTCCCTCTTCTTGGCGCTATCCAGCGTCTCAGTCAGCGTCGCCAGCTTCAGCTCGAGATCGGCATTGGAGTCCTTGGCGGCGCTCAGCTCTTTGCCCCTCTCGAGGAGGCGACCCTGCAGCTCGCCGTGGGCGAGGGCGTCCTTCTCGCGCTCGCGCTGGAGCGCGACAAGCTCTTCATTCTTCGCCTTGAGATCGCCTTCTAGCTGCGTCTCCTTCACCTCCAGTTCCTTCTTGGCGGCCTCAGCAGCTGCGGCAACATCCTTTGCCTCCTTGAGAGCGCCGCCAAGTGCTTGCTCGCGCGCAGCCAGCTCCTCCTCATAGCTGTCCAGATTGACTTTCCGCTGTGTCAGCTCGCCTTCTCGCGTGGACTGCTCCTCGGCGGCAAGCCGCTGTTGCTCTTCAGCTTCAGCCTTCTCGAGAAGGAAGGCTTTCCGCGCCTCGACGAGCTGCGCCCGCTCCTCTGCAATTGACCGGAGAGCTTCCTGATTGCGCTCCCGGTGCTCCTCTGCACGCTTCTCAATATCTGCTCCCGCCAGCGTGACAAGCGCTTCCCGGGATTCCACTTTGGCTTGTCGGGCGCGGTAGAGCGACACCAGCTTCCGGAGCAGCTGCTCCTTCTCAGACTCGCCGCTGCTGCTGCTTGGCGCGTCAACCACCGTCAGCCCAGCGGAGGCGAGCACTTCTCCGTCGAAAGCTTCTCCCTCGACCGGCGCCCTGGAGCTTGACGCCCAGGGGAGCTTGATGAAGACACCATTGCTGGCCTTTAAGTAGGCGCCGGGCTGGGGCTCCTCGGAGCCTGGCGCTGCGTCAGCGGTGGAGGGATAGGCGGTCGGCGTAGTGCCTTGCGCTCCTGCGGCCCCAGGGTCGTCAGTGCAATTGCTGGACCCCTCGCCAGCTCCTGCGCCAGCAGCCTTGGCGGCCTCTTTGCCGGCAGGATCATCAGTGCCGGCCTCCTCCTCGGTAGCGGCGGCGTCATCAGTGTTGCCGCGCGTTTTCTCCTCGCCGGTGGTTTCAGTCTCCATTGGCTCCAGGGAAGGTGGGTCTGAAGACAAGAAGAGGGAGAAAAAGTCAAGCAAATATCCAAAAAGAAGATCAGAAGAAGAAGAACCCAAGGGAAGTTTTCTGACAAGAAGGATTACCTGTGCTGGGCTCTGTAGTCATGGGCTCCACCACCGGGGGATCACTGGTCCCGTCCCTTGCCGGAGAACTGCCCCTTGCCGGGGACCTCTCCCTTGCCGGAGAGCGCTCCCTTGCCGGGGAATCATCCCTTGGCGGCATAGTCGATGCAGATAGCACCTCAGGGGCGGCTTCTGGTTGTTCCTGGTGAGCCTGTTATGCTCCTACACAAGCAAACCAACAATCAAGATATCAGCAAGGAAAGAACACCCATGCGCGACTGACAGCGGGAAGTAACATTATATACTTACGCTGGGGGCTGCGCTGGGGGCTGCTTCGGGGAGTAGTTGCCGAGTCCGACAAGGTGGTATCGGACGCGCCCTCTGTTGTCACAGCAGGATCGTCCTCGATGACAACCACGGGGACCTTGGCTCTCTTCGCCGCCCTCTGGGCCAGAGTCCTGAGAAGGAACAAGGTTAAGAAGAAAGCAGATCGGATACAAGACAAGAAACAACAAGAATTGAAGAAATACAAACACAACAGAGAAACTTACTCCTCTTCTTCCTCCTCGTCGGAGCTGAGCGCGGAGAGGTCGAAGTCCGGTACTCTTTTGGCGCGACGAGGCGGAGGAGTAGGCTCCCTTGGCCGCTTGGCGGGAGCTGCGGCAGGATCAGAAGCGGCAGCCCGAGAGGACCCCGCTCCAGTTGCCGACGCGGCGTGAGATGCTCCCGCGGCAACGGTGCTTGTCGCGGTGGAGCGTGTCCCGCGGCGCGGCGGCTGTTGGCTCGCCTGCCACCCTGCTATGTCTCCGGTCCTGTGGAGGCGCCTTCTTGGTGGAGCTGGGGGCTGCACTGGGAGCTCCGCTTGCGGCAAGTTGCTTGAAGACGGCTGGCCGCTTGCACCCTCGGCGGGCTCGCTCGATTTGGCTTCGGGCCCTCCCTCGCCGACGACCTCCCCGACAAGCTCGTCTCGATCGGCAAGGCTTGCCGCCTCGGCTGCCTCTGCCTCTTCCACAGTAAACCCAAATTCGCCCACGGCGGCGGCCGCCGCCGCCTCTTCCGCCCTGGTGGCAATGCGCCGCATCTCATCGTTCGTGGTATCGCGGGTGAGGATCCTCTACTCGTCGACGCGGACCGCCACCTCCACCAAGCTATCGAAGAACTGCTGCACTACGTCGTCGGTGGGCTCCTGCCAAGTTGGAATAATTCCATGCGAGTCGCACTCCGGCATCATTGCGCAGATGCGATCGAGCGAGGAGTTGTTGCACAACGGGACGACGCCCTGCGGCAGCCTAAACCACTCGGGATGATTGGGGTCATACTTGAACAGCTCCTTGAGCATCCCATCCAACTCCAAGACAGTAAAATTGAAGTTGACGCCCGGGCGCAGCCTCATGATATCCGCCGGACCCTCGAACAGCCAGGCGGGTCTCCCCCTCTCCTGCAGAGGGGCGATGCGGCGGCAAAGAAAGTCCGCGCCAACAGCGCCTATAGTGAGCCCGGCAAGCCTGAGTCGCAAGATCCGGGTGGTGGCGATCTTCAGTCTAGCATCGTACGCTGCCAGGGCGCTCCAATCGTTGTCGCGCACTGCTGGAGTTTGGCGCAGGGCAGTGAACGGCTGTGGGTTCTCATCAACAATCCAACACCATTCCGCTCTCCACTCCTCCCATTTGCTACGGAGCTCCCCCTCCAGATAGACCTCCTTCATGCCGGCTCTTGAGATCCAGGCGATCGCGCCAGCTAAGGGCTCTCCTCTCTCGACCTGGGGCATGAAGTAGTGGCGGAAGAGGGCTACGTTTGGATGGATTCCGACAAAGTTCTCGCAGAGATGTGTGAAAACCGCCATGGTCAGAACGATGTTGGGAGTGAAATCAAGGAGGTGGAACCCGTAGGTGTTCATGATATCACAAAAGAATTCAAAGAAGGGCGGGCAGAGCCCGCAGTAGAAGAACAACGCGAAGAAAGGGTATCCCTTTGGAGCCCGTTTCGAAGTGGAATCGGCGGCGGAAAGTACCTGCGTGCGCGGATGCGCTCGCGTCTCCGTCGACCAGAAGAGATAGAACCATTCCCTCAGCTCCTTCGCGGAGAGCTCAGGGGGGAAGGTTGCCCGCTCCTTCCGCAGTGCCTCAAGCCGCAGCGCCTCGGCCGACTTTGCACCCTTCCCGGTCTTCGGAGCCATGGCGGAGGCGGTTGGGGAGGTCGAGGGCGTTGGTGGCGGCGGCGGCGATGGGGGGTGGAGCGCTGCTCTCCTTCGGCTTTGGGAAGCAGAGGGGAGCGGCGGAGATTTCTGAGATTGGAACCGCAAGTGGCGAAGGTGGGGGAACTGCCCCTGTTTCCCCTGCTTATAAAGAGGAGGAGGTGAACGTTACGCTTTTTCCGAATAAAGAATCACCCACGATCTCTCCCACGACGCCGCATTTGACGCGTGCCGTTACGGGAGGGCGCGGTGGATACGGAGTCAGATACGGTGTGGACCCAGGCCGCGCGTGCCCGTGCCCTGTTTTGGGCCTGGCCCAACAGCGCTTGGCACCGTGTGTGGCCCAGGCCAGGGGCTCCTGTCGGTGTACTAAAGTAGGGGTACCTTAGTATCCCGAACTTGTGCACGGGCAGTCGCAGCGCCCCGCGGCAAAGCTTGCCGGGTGCCCGCCAAGATCCTCCGTAGTTCCTATTGGAGCCATTCTAGAACAAAGTGTTTTAACTGAGAAGACAAGGCCCCGGCAAGAGGAGCTTGCCGGGAAGGACAAGGCCCCGGCAAGAGGAGCTTGCCGGGAAGGCCAACCAAGGCATTTCAAGAAACTTGCCACGACGCGCCGCGCGTCCCGGCAAGACCCGGCGAGCAACAAGCTTCCGGGCGCGACAAGACAACGACTGCGGCAAGGCGCTTGCCGCAGCGAAGCCACCACTTTGTGCCCACGCTCCAGCGCATCCGTCGACGTGTCGCCACAGGACCGTTCCAGGCGCACGTGGCGAGAAGCTGTGCAGCCAAGCGGTGCGAGGTGGCGAGTGGAGAAGACGAGATGGCAATCGTGGCGAACGGTGGCGCCCCTAACGGTCGCTTTTCTGCACTGTTTGGGCGACGCGGACGGGCATTTAATGCCTTTGTCCCCTGCCGTCAGAGTTACGTAGGATCCACTATAGAAGCAGTTGTACCAACCACACCTTTTACACTTTTACCCCTGCATGCGTTGCCACCTGTCGGTGACCCCTTGAGCCTATAAAAGGAGGCCCATGCGCAACGTAGAGGGGGTTCGACTCATTCAAAACCAGAACACTCCCACGCTCTAGAGGAAGAACATAATACAACCACAAAGCAGCAGTAGGAGTATTATCTCTCCGGAGAGCTCCGAAGCTGGGTAAAATCGTTCGCGTGCTTCGCCTCGATCCACTCTTCGTGCGATCTCCGCTCCCTGCCGGACCGAAAGGGGCCCTGCCCCATAGGTGTTCGTTTCCCATGACACTACTACTCGCGAGGCGGTAAAGGGTAGCCAATATTTTCCATGCTAGATGTGTTATTCTCACGATGAGTGCTTATTCACTTGCCATTGCACGAGAGTACGGCAAAGGTACTAGGGATGCCCAATCCCGAAATGAATAATTGAATTTACTTTATGTTGTCAAATAATAAATTCCTTGGAAAGTGTTGGTATGGAAGGCACCCGCGGATACGGCTAGCCATGGAAAGTGAAAGTTATGGTGGAAAAAGGAATAAAACTTTATTTTCTATTTGGGAACAGCCTATGATGTATCTAGTATGAAAAGTGTTGGGATGCTCCAAGTCTTTTTCGTTGGTAGGAAAAGTATGCCTCTCAAAAATAATTTGATCTCTCAATTTAAGCTTTGAGCTCTGGCACCTCTACAAATCTGTACTTCCCTCCCGAAGGGCCTTTCTTTTACTTATGAATTTTTTATTTTGAATTTGAGTCTCCATCTTCTCTTATAAAGCACCAACTAAGGGGCACTATGATCGTATTTGAGCATTGGGTGTAGCTCATATTCGAGTGTGTTTCATGAATGGGTTAATGATTGAGCATGATGGGCTAGGGATAACTTGCTTTAGTGTTGATAATTTGAAAGACATGGTTGCTTGTTGGTATGCTTGAGTATTAAAGTCTTCATGTCAAAACTAGACTATAGCTTTGAATCGTATAAAGGTCCATATGTCCATGCTATAAAGAAAAGAATGTGATGAACATGTTAGGCAACATTCCACATCAAAAAATTCTGTTTTTTATCATTTACCTACTCGAGGACGAGTATGAATTAAGCTTGCGGATGCTGATAAGTCTCCAATGTATCTATAATTTTTTTTGTTCCATGCTATTATATTATCATTCTTGGATGTTTTACAATCTTTTTATAATCATTTTATATCATTTTTTGGTACTAACCTATTGACATAGTGCCAGTGCCAGTTGCTGTTTTCTGCTTGTTTTTTACATAACAGGATATCAATATCAAATGGAGTCCAAACGCAACGCAACTCCTGGAGGATTTTTTTTGGCCAGAAGAAAGCCAATGGGCCAAGGAAGCACCTGAGGGGCTCCTCAAGGTGAGCAGCACCCAACAGGTGCGGCAGGAGGCCCAGGTGCCCCTGGGGGGATTGTGCCCTCCTCGGGTGCCCCCGAACCGCCTCTTTACTCTATAAATACCCAAAAATTCCAGAAACCCTAGGGGAGGCGACAAAATATTGATCCAGTTGCCACAGAGTCCACAACCACCAAGATCCAATCTAGACACCGTCATGGAGGGGTTCACCACTTCCATTGGTGCCTCTCCTAAGATGCGTGGGTTGATCTTTGTACACCTATGGGTCCGTAGTTAGTAGCTAGATGGCTTCCTCTCTCTCTCTCTCTCTCTCTTGTTTATCAGTACAATGTTCTCTTGGAGATCCATATGATGTAAGTCTTTTAGCGGTGTGTTTGTTGGGATCTGATGAACATTGAGTTTATGATCCGATCTATGTTTTTATCCATGAAAGTTATTTGAGTCTTCTTTCATCTCTTATATGCATGATTACTTATAGCTTCATATTTCTTTTCTGATATTTGGGTTTTGTTTGGCCAACTTGTTCTATTTATCTTGCAATCGGAAGAGGTGCTTTGTAGTGGGTTCGATCTTACGGTGCTTCATCCCAGTGACAGAAAGGGAACCGACACGTATCACTACAAAAAAAGACATATCCGTGACATTTTCGGCAGAACGAATTTTTTTTTGTAAAATACTTGTGACACTTCTATGACGATAATTGTGACAAAACCCGGTATCATCATAGATTTTGTGGGCTCCTACTTCTATGACAAAAAATTATGACAGAAAATGGGCTTTTGGTCATGGGCTGCCGGAGACGCAGC
Organism: Triticum dicoccoides; assembly: GCF_002162155.2. Classification (NCBI taxonomy): domain Eukaryota; kingdom Viridiplantae; phylum Streptophyta; class Magnoliopsida; order Poales; family Poaceae; genus Triticum; species Triticum dicoccoides. The sequence goes on from NC_041385.1 coordinate 621,969,400, forward strand.
TGCATGACATTCTTTGGGCCGTCCATGATGAAAAAAACCGTGGTAGAAGCGAGGGCGAGGAAAATTTTGGCTAGTTCCCGGTCATGGTGGGAGGTCGGGGGCCGAGCGATGCACGTTTCTCTCGTACACGTACGCGCGTGTGTGCGAGGTGTTGGCTCTAACTGAACTCGAGCGAGGCGTTGGGCTCTAACTGAACCTGAGCGATTGCACTGCAGGCTACGCGTTACTGAACCCGATCAAGCGATTCCTTTGCTACTACTTCTCACCGAAGTCGGTCGATGTTGCCTCTGGATGAACAGTGAGCATTGAGGGGGGGAGGGGGATGTTGGATGAACAGTGAGCGGTGGGGGTGGATGAACAGTACCCCGTGGCGTTGCCTCTAGATGAACAGGACCCCGATTGATCGAGCCGGTTGGGGCAGGATGAACAGGACCCAGTGGAGGGCTGGATGAATAGTAGGCGGTGGAGGGGTGGATGAATAGTAGTCCATGGAGGGGTGGTTGAACATGAGCCCATGGAGAGGTGTGGTTGAACAATAGCTGGTGGAGTAGCGCTCGGTGGAGGCTGGAAGAACAGGAGCACGTGGATGAACAGTCGCATGTGGAGGCTGGAGGAGGTCGACGGTGGATGTACAGTAGCCCGTGGAGGCTGGAGGAGGTCGATGTTGGAGATCAACAGTATCCCGTGGAGTCTCGTTTGCGGTACGCCACACCCCTCCCGATGAACAAGACCCCCGTTTTGACCGTAGCGCTCCAACACAAGTCTGTTTCCTCCGTTTTGCAGTACACCACACCCCTCCCGATCAACAGGACCTCGTTTCGACCGTAGGAAGTCCAACACAAGTCCGTTTCCTCTGTTTTGCGGTACGCCAGACCCCTTCCGATGAATAGGATCCCGTTTCGAACGTGGCCGGTCAAACACAAGGCCGTTTACTCCATTGTGTGGTACGCCAGGCGTCGTTTCCATCGCCAGTTCCGTCCAAGCCGGTTGGCTCCCACGCGTTCCATTGCCTCCCAATGAACACGACGCATTCAGTTGCCTCCCCATGAACACGACGCATTCCGTTGCCTCCCCATGAACGCGATGACGACGCAGTTTCTCCGTCCTAACCCAGCCATGTACACGAGCCATGGCCATACGTACGTGCGAGTAGGCATTCGAGACCCCGCCCGTATGTATGTACCTGGCCGTATTTACTTTCTTGCACCCTGGCCATTGTATGTACGTGTACATGCTACTTGCGCGCCTCTACTACGACACGTGCGCGCCTCTACATCGACCAGTATGTACGTACACGTTCGCGACCAGAATGACAACGCTATGTATGCTTCGACCAGGTGGGTCCCGACTGTTAGGCACTTCCTTGCGTGCGAAGATGTAGCTGGTGGGTCCCAGCAGTCAAGGGGGCGAATCATTTTTTTGCCCAGACGCACTTCATTGCGTGCGAAGATGTAGCTGGTGGGTCCCAACAGTCAGGGGGGAAACGTTTTTGTCACGAAATACGGTGGCCCGTCCGGTGGGTCCCCGTTGTCAGGTGGAGGAATAATTATTTTGCGCGTAATAAGGAGGCACTTCCTTGCGGCTGTCATGGACCGAGCTGTCAGCCTCTCCACGTACAGTACTCTTCCGATGGAAGTCGGTCGTTGACCACATTGACCACGCCGCGGCGAGAGCACCATCGCGGTGGACGACGGTGAGGCCTAGGAAGAGGACGACGCGCAGCCGGGGAAGATGCGGCAGTGGATGCCCATGCAGAGAGGAGTATGAGGGTTCACTGGTTCGGCTGCGCTGCTGTCGCTGCAGAATAATAGGGGGTGTGGGTGAGTGGAGTGGAGGGATGGCCTGGCCAGCGGTGGGAGTAGTATGGGGGAGGTGAGGCCTCCGCGGCAGCACAACCATCCACGGAAGGCAGGAGCAGACGACACGATTGGCGCTGCTTTGGGCGGTTGGAGTAAGAAGACTAGAGGTTGAAGAAGCACTACGGTCGTTGGATGGACATCGTATGGTCACTCGAGCTAGAATCGTGCATATTGACTAAGTTGACAAAGCCCTCTGTCCTCGTCAACTTAGTAGGACCACTATACTGGGTCCCAGCTAGCAGGGGGAGTATTTGTTTTTTTGTGCATAATAAGGAGGCACTTCCTTGCGTGCGAAGATATAGCTGGTGGGTCTGAGCTATCAGCGGCGGTAACATTTTTTTGCGAAATACAGAGGCCCTTTTGGTGGATCCCAGATGTCAGGCGGAGGAATCATTATTTTGTGCATAATAAGGAGGTATTTCCTTGCATGCGGGCGTGGACCCAGCTGTCAGCCTCTCCACGTACAGTCCACTTCAGATGCATGTCGGTCATTGACCACGTTGACCATTCCACGCCGAGAGCACGAGGGCGATGGACGATGGCGAGGCCTTGGAAGGGAATGACACGGAGCCAAGGAAGACTCGGCAGTTGTTTCCCACGCGGAGGGGAGTACGATTGTACGAGGGTTTACTGGTTCGTCTATCATCGCAGGAGAATAACAGCAGGTGTGGGTGAGTAGAGGGATGGCTAGGACAGCGATGGGAGTACGGTGGGACTGTGAGGCCTGCACGGCAGCACAGCTGGCCACGGGGAGGAGGGAGCAGGCAGTCCCGTAGGCGCTTGTTTGAGCAGCTGGAGCAGGAAGAGCAGAGTTTGAAGAAGCACGACGGCCGTTGGATGGACATCCAACAGTCACTGCTTGTGAGTCAACCTTTTTTAGGAAAGCCTCAAATATGTGGAAAATAGCATACATGCCATCTGCCATTATTTCTAATAATTTACAGCCCATTTGCTAATTCTTACGGGTTTTTTAGAGCCCATATTCTTTTGTTAGCATTACAGCCCATATTGTGGCGGTTAAAAAATTATACAAAATTTTGCATATGTCGGTGCGGTCTGAACTGTTTTTAATCACGAAATTTCGAGTCACACTCAGACTGATTTGAAAATTAAATGTATATCAATATAAAATCCAATAAATTGTCCAAGCATAAAAATCAATGCAATTTAAAATATCGAAATGAAAAAAAGATATTTGAAACTAATTGTCAGTTTGATGTGTTTTAAAAATGTACAACCCATTTCTCATTACTGATAGGCCATTTTCTCGGCCAGCTGAATGAAGCTCTCCTCGTCTTGAAAGTTTGCAGCCCAACAGGCCGACAAAGTGACTTACTTGACAAATCACAAAAAAACTGGGCTAGCCATTTTCAGAAAGAAAAAAATACTACTGGGCTGGTCTGTGGTAAACATAAAAGAAAAGGCTGTCTAGACACGCCAGAGTGTCCCGCACAGCCCAGTTGACACCCTGCTTCCGTCTCAAACAAATTAGATAAATGCCACTCCAATTATGGCGATTCATAAAAATGCCACTGTAATTTCCAAACTTTGAAAAATGCCACTGCAATTTTTGGAAACTTTGAAAAACGCCACTGCAGTTTGCAAACTTTGAAAAGCGCACTCCAGACTTCGCAAAATGCTACTAGAAATGGCATGAAATGGCATTTTTCAAAGTTTGGAAATTATAGTGGCATTTCTTGGAAACACCAGATTTGGAGTGGCATTTATCAAATTAACCCAAAACAAAAATAACTGGGCGAGCTGCTGGGTCCCTAGTGTCAGCCGCTCATTGTGCAATTCTCACGTTTATTGACTACGTTGACAATGGCATGGGACCCAGATGTCAGAAATCCATTAGGAGGAGCCATTTTTTTATTGGCTTGAAATAAGGAGGCACTTTCTTGCGTACTGCCATGACCTTGGTGGGTCCCTCCTATCATCCTCTCCACGTACAATCATCTCCTGATTGTGTACGCGTCAACTTGGTAGGCCCACAAGTCAGCCTCTAAACCCGTGGAGGACAAATACAACCCATTTAAAAAAATAACATCCCATTCCATAGGTTCAAATGGAAAGTTCAACATTCAGAGCAAAGTAAAAGGTCTGATCCACATATAGAGTACTGAACTTCCACGTGGACAACCATCATAGACAAGTTAACTATCTACTACCACTAATACTCTAGTAGCATACAAGTACTAACTTACTCTTAGCTAACTAGACGATGCTGGCCGCCATCTGTGGTACACGCTAAATGCCGGCACTGGCGTCCTGCGCCTTGCCTCGGACTTGCCAGAGGTGCGATAGGGCGCGTTGCTCGCGCGCGTTGGCCCTTTCCATGCCTGCGTGGTCCACCGAAGCTTCGACTTCCAAGCGGGAAACCCACTTGACGAGCTAGTAGTAAAAATCAGCGTCGCGAACACGTGTGTGCCAGACAGCCTCCAGGGCTATTTGCCGGGTTCCGGCCTCCATGTAGTCGGCCCAGTTGTGGGTGCTCTGCTCGTGACTCAGAGCATCGGTGCGCTACTGCTCCATGTCCTGCTAGCGGTGCAAATCGGCGATACGCTACTCCTCCGCCAGGCGGTCGCGCTCCAACAACTCCTACTCCTCCGCCAGGCTTTCGCTCTCCAACAAGTCCTCGATCTCCGCATTGCCATCTAAAGATAGATAGAATGCCTCCTCCCTCCGTCTTCCTTCCGGTGAAAAACCGAACACTAGTTCCGGCGGTGACCGCCTCCGGCCTCGCCTACCGCGGACGGGCGGGGGCATGTCGGACATGGCGAGCGACATCGGGCCAATGGGGGCTCATGAGGATATGGCGAGTTGTTCACGGTGCCACCGGAGAAGGCCGGGAAATAGTACTTATAGGCGGAAGGTAGGGCGACGGTCATCGGAATTCAATGCATAAGCAGGCATGGCTTAGCGCGCCAGCTTGCCGTGGAACACTAGAGAAACTGAAAGTATGACTATGCCGACCTGTCCCGTCTGGGTCGCACGCCGGCATGACGGTCAAACGAGTGCACTCGAATCATCTCCCTCCTTGTCAATAATGATTCCACGGATTTAAAAAGCCCGCAACTATTAAAGCACATCTTTTTTCGCATCAGTTAGTTGCCTTAATTATGGCCAGCCGCATGCAGGCACTCAGAATCGCTCGCAGCCAGTACGCGGAGTAGCATGCAACGAGTCGCAGCCGAGGGCACGCATGCAGCCACTTAAATCATTGGAATTAATTAGTCTTAACCTTCTTCATGCCGTTAATTATTGCCATGCCTTGTTTTGCTGCTTTGCTCATGGGACTAATAACCCCGGACGGAGGGAGTACCTTGGTTGGTGAGAGGTTTGAATTAAGCCCTGCAAACTGGAAAGGAGGTACTAGTACGTGCGTGATCCACTATTTATTCGTGTAGGATCGAGTAGGTCGTTTCTTGAATTGAGCCCTGCAAACTAGAAAGGAGGTAGTACGTGCCTGATCTGCTATTTATCCGTGTAAGATCGAGTAGGTAGGATAGTGTAGCTTGTCAGTTTCTTCAGAGGTAGCCATTTTTATTCAGAAAACTGCCACTTCGGATCTTGCGTCGCAAATAAAACTGTCAGGAGCGCATTAGTAGGCTAGCTAGTGATCGATCAGTAACTTGTAAACACTGAGCGAACAGAAATAAGTAACTGTTAATGCATCTCAATGATTCACAGATCATATACAAATATGTAGCTCCAAAAGCAAAGATCAGCCACTTCGGATCTTGCATCGCAACTAAAACCAACGAGTACGATTCCCATACATAAGATCAACATGTTAATGCATCTTAATGATTCATAGATCATATACAAATATGTAGCTCCAAAAGCAAAGATCTAGAAAAAACATATGTTCTTCCTACTAACATGGATGCTTCTCTTGGCCAACATTCAGTACAGACTGAAAGACAAATTTGTTTGTGAAGTCTACAATTCCTCTTGCAAATGTAAGTGGTTTGACCAACAGCAGGAACCATGAGAATGAACCACACATGATGGAGGAACATCCACTTCAATATGATTTGGTCTTCTCTCGATCACATCGCGAGACTATTTTCGGAATACAAACTTTAACTTAGGCAAAAAGATGCCCATTGTATAATCAAACCAAAGCAATGAAGCACATAGTGTTGGCCAATAAATAGTACAGTACTACTTTTCTGCAGTCCATGAAGTGACTATCCAATCTTTTTGTGTCTATTCTCAAATGGCACTACATGCAGGGACTATATATTCTCTTGTGCAGTTCAACAAAAATTGCGGTCACTTTGTTTGTTTGCCAAATAGCAACGGGCAGACATCTCTGTCTGCACAAATATCAAGCAGCTACTAAACATATACCACGCCTTGTATTTTCGGTTTAAACATGTCTCTTCCACTTAGCATCTGTCATGTTCTGCACTGGACAATTTGATACAGTTATGTTTTGCCCTGGACAATTTCATACTGAATTGATTTGCTGGTTCAGAGAAGAAATATAGCGCCTATTCTTCAGCAGACCAAAGATGTTCGCAGTGATGGAAGAGGTGAAATTGATACAACCGAAATTGAGCATCCAATCATTGAATCCTGTCCTGCACTTCTAATGTAGGTCCACCCTGCCAATAAATTCACATGCAAACCACTAGTATTACTATCTAATGATAGTACAAAAAGAGTAACAAGATAGTAGCAAACCATGTACCTTCTTAATGAACAGCTCATAGTGCCACCAGTTGGATATAAAGGTTTGGAAGAAAACATGCTCCTAATGTTGAACCAGCTGGACTTTTTGTGCAGTTCCACTAAAATCGAGCATCCCTGTTTGCATAGATATTGAAAGTGTGATTACTGTAAAAACGACACTAGTTGAAGCATAGACTCACAAATATAAGCATTCCAATTTCTTAATGGAAAAGGTAGCAAGACTGTTTCTAACCACCTATTTGAAGGAATAAATAAGGCAACAACGGCTGATGTCAGAAAGGCATATATAGTTCTTTTTGAAAGAATGATTGACTCCTGACCTTTCCTCTTCTTTCAAGCATATTTTGTGCAGTTCAACTAAAATAAAATGCAATCACCGCCTTGACAATTCAGTGATACTGTACAGAAGGAAATGACTTAACATTACATCACGATGTTAGGTATGTAGTCGACAGGCATTAAAGACAAACATACAGACCTCCTCCGATAACATAATGAACATTAATTTTAACAAAGGTGTGAGTAGCTTTACCGGGATAATTTGAGTGAACTCTACACCCTCTGTTCCTTAATATAAGAAGTTTTCGCGGTTCAATTTAAAGTACCCAAACATCTAGTATTTAGAAAAACAGGTAGTAGTTTTCTTGAGCACATATCTGGGAAAGCTTGCCACACTTTATTTATGTCCATACACTAATGCAACACAATTCAAATACTACAAAGATACACTAATCCAGTGGCTAGTGCAACAGTAGAGTAGTTAGTTTATTACAGGGTACAGTACAATGGTTTTACTGAACAGATTTCAATGAACTCTAGCACTGGAAGATTTCTATAAGAATTAACAATACAAAATGTAAAGATAACAAGTTTCAGCATTGGTATACTAGCTGTCCATGAGCATTAAACCAAATATAAAAGTCTGAAGGTAAATAGAATTATTAACTAATGACAGTATAAAAAAATTGCAAACCATGTACCTCCAATGTCAATATCATTTTGAACTCGTGGGAACCTTAAAAATTGCTATCCCAATCTTGATAATCGATCAAACATAAAAACTTGATCGAACGAATCAAGTGAACAGCCGGAGGAGGAGGTGCCCACTCTTAACCTTTCCTCTTGTCTTCATAATTTTTGTGCAGTTTAACCAAAATAAAATGACATCAGTGCCTTGGCATTTTGGTGACACTGTACAAAAAATTTAACTTATCTCATGAAAGTGAGCTATGTAATCTATAAGCATTAACAGTGCAAAAATCTGAACGTAGTAACAAGTTTCATCGTTGGTATACTGGTTGTGCAACAGCATTAGAATGCCTTAGCTGAAAAATCTTTAATACATCCACAATTAACAGCTAACCCTGAAATAATCCAATGACATTAAATGGCATTGCTTAAATTTATCGGTGGCATTAGACTGAGTGTGGCATTAGTTAAATGTGGCATCACTTTAACACTACCATTGCTTGACTCGACTGCTGGCGTTATACTAACAGCAAAAAAGTTGCAATAAGAGCATGGGAGGCCCATTCGGACAGTGGGTCCACCAATACGATGTACCTCCACAGATACAGAGTGGTGAGGGAGGTATGGTTGCCCAGAGCAACAAATATCCAGGCAGCATATGTGGATAACGTCCCATTTTTGTTCTCTTTACCCACCTTTTTCCTATGTGAGGACAACAAACCGATCGACCTGGTCATTCTCTATTGCGTTGTCATGCCTTTCTACCCTTCTTCAACCAAGAGACACGAGACTCGTTCATTAGCTACTGATTTTCCCCTTTTCAATCTAGATGCGGGTTTGATGCCTACTCTCTTGGACAATACACTCTCCCTTCCTTTCCTTATTCAACCCAGACATGGATTAGTCTACATGAAGTAGGGTTTCCTTTAATAGCGCAAATTAAGGTTTTGACTGCATGGCCAGCAGAGCAGAGGATAGCAAATTGGGAAGATGGTGGAGTGGAAAAAGATCCACATGTAACAAGGTGGCAGATGGGGCAATAGAACAAGGGTATGGTTCGAAAAGAGGTAGCATACCTGAGGGTTGGCGGGAAGTGGCTTCGCTCATGGTCGTCATCCTCCACACACACTACGGCAACGAGCTTGGGGACGGAGGCCATCCCGCACAGGCGCTAGGTCTGAGAGGACGGCCTTGTCGTCAATGCATGACCTCGCTCGCCACCGATGAGTGCGTCAATGCTGCATGTCCTTTTCTTCCCCGGTGGATCTGTGACCATCGGTGAGGAGGGAGAGAGAGGCCATCTTTTTTAGATCTGGAGAGAGGGTGATAGTGTGAGAAGCAAGTGGGCTGCCCTTAGCAAGAAAGCACTGAAGCTCCAGCCTATATATCTTTTTTATACTACTAGTACTGGAGGTGGAGTAGTGGTAGAGTAGTTTATATTTTCTCTGCATATAGTACCAGTTAGTCGTGCTTCAAAACTAAACGTCACGCCATTAGAAAAATAAAGGTCGATAACTAATGCGGCACCTCAGGCCAACGCGGCCAGATCGCATTTTGCACGAGAAATTACACACGATGTTTTGTTGACATGTGGTCCCCGTTCCAACATATCAGTGAGACGACGACGAATCCTTTTCAACTATTATTTCCGAACGGACGTGTAGGCCGGGGTGTCTCTTCGTGTACTATGCCAAACTGGCAACCGTCCACCGACTCTTCGCCTTTCCCTCTCAATTTGGAACTGCTATAGCACGCTCTTCCTCTCCCTCCTCCATTTGCCTTCACCCTTCCTTCTGCCATTGTTCGATCATCTTCTCCATGGAGCGAACATGCCGGAAACAACCCCATTATTCTTGCCCCGATCTAAAAGATGACGTGGTGGATGAACTCATTGATCGGTGCAATGTCATCACCTTGGCTAGCATGGTAGGTTCGTTCAAGACCATTCTCGACTCAACTAATAACATCATTACAAGGAATCCAAGGGTCAAGGATCGGTTTGATCTCCCCTATCTTCTTCGCCGTGACCCTGATGACTGGCATGGGGATGACAGAGGCCTCGCCTTGTGCAAGTTGATGCCGCTTGATAATGATACGTATGATGTTAAGATGCCATCGCTTGAGGGTAAGGCTTGGGCAGGCGCAAATGGAGATTGGGTTGTTTATATTGGGTCCAACTGCGAGTGGGAACTTGTGAATGTGTACACTCGTCACCGGGTTCCACTTCCAAAAATCTCAGCAGACTGCCCAGAGGTTGAGCACACCGGTATTCTACGCACGTTCAAATATGACCATGGTGATTGTCTTCTATGGAAGATAGCAATTTGTCGAGTTCCCAACCGCTCTTGGAATTACAAGAACTATGTAGTTGTTGCTATCTTCACCAAGCTTGTTGCCGTCCTTCGTGGTTCGACTGGATGGATATTGCTCAAAAATCAGTTTTTGTACATGGATGAGTACTGTGATGCAATTCAATACGAGGGCCTTGTGTTTGCTTCCACCACTCATGGCACAGTTTTTGCATGGGATCCTTGTAGTTTCGGTACATTTTTCTTCCACCGTAATTATAATTGTTTCATCCACATGTAAGCGGGTTAGCAAGTTTCCCTTTACTAATTAACCTTCTTCTTGTGTTTCCAAGGTCCTGTGAACATTCCACCACCTATACTTGAAAAATTTTATAACCAAGGGGGAGAATGACGATGGTGATGATCACGAGCATGAGGACGATCAGCGCCCATATACTCGGTGGCTCCTGGCAACTAATTCCAATGGATCACCTCTTCTTGTGTGTATACAGCCCACTGCTAATGTTACTACTAAGGAAGTAGGTGTAGTCTCCCATGGTCGCACTCTCCGGACCTATTCCAACACACGTTGCTTGGTATTCGGGATGGATACTAGTGTGCTAGCACCAACACCTTCTCCCTGGTACAGAATTGATAGTCTTGGAGAAAACTCGCTCTTCCTTGGACAAAACTATCCAATGATGGTGAAAGGAGATCCAACTGCTGTTGACACAACATTACTAGTACCATTTATGAGAAGCAATTGTATCTATACCTCAGACATTTGTGTGGTTCCCTACCCTGGTACTGATATAGTAGGCTGCTTCAGCCTGGATGATCAGTCCTCCGTTGGTCTCGAGATCGACAATGGATGGCCCTTCCCAGAGAATCACTTGTGGTTCAAAGCAAGTGTTTCCAACACCGAGGATTGTTTGAGTTGAAGTTCATTTCATTGCTTGTTATTTATTGTGTGATGAAAACTAGAGTATTTATAATGTATCCTCGTTGTCGATGTGGGTTGATTACCTGTTGTATGTAAGAAAATTATATGGCTGTGATAAACTTACTAAATTTATGAATGGCTTTCGAGTCGCTTCTCTGAGTGAGTGGTGCGACGAGGCAAAATAATATTTTCCGAATACATAATTGTACGTGCATTGCAACAGGTTATCGGATGAGGCCAATCAATAATAGTAGTACACTATTTGTACTAGTTTCATATGCTTAGCGCGTCGTGCGGGTGTTTGTACTGTAGCCATATGTTAATGTGTTCGCTGTACTTAACCAGCACCTCGAATCCTCAATACTAGTACTATATAAGTAGTAGGAGTAGTAGGGTGGCATGGGCCAGAACAAGCATTCACGTCTAGGAGTACGACACATGCCACCAGCACGACATCCATCTGACACCATATTTCTTTGAGTCTGTGCTAGAGCAATCTCTTCAACCTCGTCGTTTCTCTAGCTTCAGCCATCATGCGGCGGGCGAGTGGGGGTTTGCCGATAGTCGGTTTCCTCAACTGCGGTCCCACTTGTAAGGCCAACTCCAACGCACGACCCCAAACAGACCTCCGTTTTGCATGAACTCCAACGTTAATTTTGACTGGAAAAGCAAGACCAAAAAAACAAGAACCACAAGAATACATTTTAGAAGATATCCACCTTCCATAACTGCTCCTGTAAGTTGGATTAGTTCCTTCACGATGCATTCATTGTTCATCTGCGGAGGCTCGATCTTGCATGCCTCTTTCTTCTTCGAGTATAAAGAAGTAGACATTGCTTCCTCGCATCTAGTCTCATGTCTAGCCTCTATTCTCGTAGGAGTATCAACAGGTGCACTAGTCTCATCTCTAGCCTCTATGCTAGCTAAAAGTGCTAGAACATCTACTAAATTGCGCTCTATCAATATATCGATGTACTCTTCTTCCCAATACCAAAACTTGCATCCATTCTACTCCCTCCATTCCACAATACATGCCTTCTATTTGTGAAAATATAGATGTATCAGTATCTAGACATGTTTTAGTATATAGGTACATCCATTTTTGGACAAATGGAAGTCAAGTATTTTGGAACGGAGGGAGTACACAATAAAAAATTTAAGTTAGCAGAACTAGTCTAATCCGAGAGCACAACCAAAGATTTGGTCGGGTTCTTCCTCCTTTTGCCGACACCTGGGACATCCAGCATCTAGGTCGTGTCATGCAAGCAAATAGAGTGGTAGTTGAAGCCACGTGATGTGCATCTTGGGTTAAGCTATAAATAGAATCTTACTACTCTTGAGTAACTCCAAAAGCGTCCACCGAAGATCTTTATTGGATTTGTTTTTCATCACCAGCACGTCGAGGTGAAAGATGTGCAGGTTCAGTGGGTCCTCTTGCGTTTTCACTGACACGTGGGACCACATATGAGCAAATAGACGATGGGCTCCACGCGTCCGCTGGCTGGCTGAGAAGAGAGATAGAGGAGGGCTCTGCACGGACTCCAGGAAATTTGTTCTACGTAACCAGCACCCCGATATAGGCTCGATATAGTGGGGTGGCATGGGCCATAACTAGCATTCACGTCTAGCAGTACAACACACGCCACCCACACGAGTCCCATCCGACATCAATTTTCTTGGAGTCCGTGCTACACCCATCTCTTCTCCCTCATGTTTTCTCAGCCATCGTGCGGTGGGCGGGGTGGGGGTTTGCCGATAGTCGGTTTGCTCAACTGCGGTCCCACTTGCAACACCGCACGCATTCCCCCTTGAGCGACGTGCCGGACCAACCGTGTGGGGGTGCGAGGCGAACATGGCAGGCTTTTCCTTTTGAACTCGTAACTTGTAAAATTTGGTTCTGCTCCACGGCACGACCGATAGATAGAAAATAACAATTTTGCCTAGAGTAATGAGAAGTTTGGTTCTGGTGCCGTTCATGCATGGAGTACTTACAAAAATTATGAAGTTGATGCGAAAGGTAAGATAATTACTAGTAGTATCATATACTACTACATGGATTTGACAGAAAGATAAAAATACAAACGGGTGCATCAACGACATCCTCACGCCCTAGTGCGCCGGGTCACCAACCGACGTGTGAGGAGCAGCGGCGTTGGCGGCGAGCTCAACGTGCTTCTGAACAATGTCGTCCAATGTTGCCCTGCGGTCCAAGAAGGCCAGCATCCTATCATCCTCCTCTTGCATGTAGTAGTCCTTGTGGACGATTTGCGCGTAGACGTGGGTGATTATGTCAATGGTGTCTTGCTGCCCAGGCGCTGCACGGCGAGCGCGACCTCGAGGCGGACATTCTCTGGCGCGACGGCGGACAGTCGCAGGGCCACCAGTGCATCGAAGAGGTTGTCACCATAGTGGCCATTGAGGGTGGCGGGCATCGCTGAGCCTGGGCGCGTTGGCTGGAGGCGTATGTCAAAGTCATCCGCGAGCTTCTTGACGATGGTGAACTTGTTGATGAAACCGATGAGGACCTTGTCGAATAAGGAGACGAAGCTATCATCCAAGCGCCCCTCGCCCTGGCGGCCTCAAGCAATACCTGGAGACGTTCCTCGGTGCCGGGACGCAAGCCGGCGTCGTGGACCATCTGGCACAGTCGGCTGATGCTCGCGCTCATCGCCTCCATGGGTCTAGCTTAGCTTCTAGTCAACTGATCTTGCGATTCGAGTGATCACTCTTGCCCTTGGTTAGTGTACGTAGGTCTATAGGATTTAGTACTACTCCTCGGCCCTCTAATGCACCTGCCTTTGGCTGTATGATAGGTGGGCCAGCCACCCGTTGGGCCCACGTGTCATTCACCCAAAGGCAGTTGCATTAAGTCAATGAAGTTGCGTCCCCCTCCGTGTCGGTGCAGTATAGTCATCTCTCTGGACCTCTAGTTTTGGCCAAACGAGAGAAGTTTGATGTTTACTGGTTTATTGGTCCCCTTTGCATTTTGCGCCAAGTTTTGACCTTTGATTTAACTAATAAAATGTTAATGCATGTAAACAAAAATGTTGTCTAAGTCACCTTACAAAAACCAAATAATCCCAAAACACTTAGGCATGGTACGTTAACTCACTCCTCGTTTCTTATTTCGTGACATATCAACCAATGAGAGATGTGGGCCGTGCATGCTTTCAATGACTTGAGACTACCAAATATGACATGCAGTGTTTAGTTCATTGTATGTAATCCTATTAGTTAGCAAAAAAACATTAAGTTCTCTCGCCGATAGGAATAAAACAATACACATGTATTTATTTACAGAGGGAGTAGTACATTTTTTGTGCCATGCATTACTAGATATTGCTAGTCAAATACTAAAATCCAGATGGACGTGGTAGTACTCCTAAATCCAGACGGTGGTGCTACTAGTACTAGTAGTAGTACTACCAATGTAGTAGGAGTACTAGCACTGTACTGCCCGTTGGTCAAATTATTACGTGCTGCTCCTCACAGTGAAGTGACAAGACCCTGCACCGGAGATGACACCTGAGTATAGGCACCAAGTTCGGCATACCATAGTCAGCCTCACCATCTGCAGTCACTATCATCATGGCTGTGGAGCTAGCCTGCTTAGAACTAGCCCTGTTCGACATAATTTCCGTGCGTAGATGCCCGTGCATTCCACGGAACACCAATATTGGAGGTGGACGGCGCCGACAGCGGCCATTGCGCTAGATTTTTTGACGGCCTTCTAGATGTGGTGGGGAGGAGATAAGGCTGATTGTGAGAGACAAGGAGTTGTTTGTAAATAGGGAACAAGTGCGGGCATCTTTTTGCAAAAATGGAGAAGTTTGGTCTGTATGCGTCAGATCTAGATCCGACGGCTATTGGTGAAAGATGGGAGGCATAACATTATCACCAACTCAGGACCTATTTGATTCGCAGGATTTTGAAAACGCAGGAATAGGACACGGCAATATTACAAGTTCCAAACTAATATTACAAATGTTAGGAGTAATGTTGCATCTACGAAGAGGGAATTACTAGGAAGTTTATGTAAGAACTTTCGTTACTTTAGGTGGATGCATCATTATCATACAAACTAAAATCCACCGCCCTGACAAGTCACTAATGGGCAAATAAGTTTTCGAGTCTCTGGACACTTGATGTTTCAAAAACAAATTCAGCTTCTGCGGAGACTTTGTCATTTAGTCTTAGACGCTTGCGGTGATCAACACGCCATTCATTGTTGCGCCAGAGAACGCCAAACCTCATTACCTTGAGCACACTTGCCGCCAGAACAAAGAACCTGGCCAATTTAATCTCAGATGTGCTGCCTCGGTAGTCGATCAAATCAATTTCTGTAAGATGGCACTACAAAAAAAGTACACTTCCGTGATGATACGTGTTTGTCACAGTAGGTCGCGTTTTTTGTCATGCATGTACATCCATGACGGTTTTATGACAGAATCAAGATAGTCATACCTGTCCTGTTGTAGAAGTGTTCCATGACATTACCAAAATTATCATCACGGAAGTTTCCACTTCCATGATGATAAATCGCGCGTCACAGAAGTGCTTTCGTCAAGGGTGACCGACACATGGCATCCACCGTAACGGAACACCGTTAAGCTATTGGGTTGGGTTTTGGATCCGATAACCCGTTAATAGCCCCGACCAATGGGGATTTTACACGTGTAAAATCATCATTGGCTGGAGGAGACATGTGTCAGGTCCACGTTGGCACATGTGTCACTCATCCAATAGCTGAGACGCGCCTATGATATGTTGACACGTGGACCGGCCGATCAAGTTTAAATGGGCCAGCCCAACTAAAGGCCCACAAGATTTTGCGGACCATAATGGGCCGGCCCAGCTAAAGGCCCACGAGATTTTGTGGACCATAATGGGCTGGCCCAGCTAAAGGCCCACAAGATTTTACGGGTCATAATGGGCCGACCCAGGTAAAGGCCCACAAGATTTTTGTGTGCCATAATGGGTCGGCCCAGGTAAAGGCCCACAAAATTCTTGCGGATCGTAATGGGCCGCCCTAGCTAAAGGTCCACGAGATGTCGCCGACATTAATGGGCCGACCCAGCCGTAGGCCCACAAGATTTTGAGGACCCTAGTAGGCCAGCCCATTAACTGGCTGCCATGCTTTGGGCCAAATGCCGTCCCATATTTGATCCGGTCCATTAATGGCCTGCCACGTTCTGGGCCTAATAATGGCCCATATGAGATCCGGCCCGTTGAAAGCCTACCATGTTCTGGGCCAAATCACGGCCCAGATTAGGTCTGGCCCTTTAAGAGGCTTTGGGCTCAATTATGGCTCATATCAGATTTGGCCCATCAACTGGACGCTATTTAGTAATTCGGCCTGATATTAGTTTCAGCCTGATAAGGGCCCGTTTAACATTTCGGCCCTATATTAATTTCGGCCTGTTAAAAGCCCGTCATATAGTTGGGCCTAACTATGGCCCGGTTTGCATCAGTCTTGCTCGCAGCCGATATCTGATTGGGCCAAACAAGGACCGAGACAATTTTGGCCTGTTAAAAGCCCGTGATTTGATTCGCACAATCATGGGCCGGGGTCCATTTCGGGCTCTTGTCGGCCCGTGAGCTGTTCGGCACGTTTCAGGCCCAACCTACTTCTCAGCCTCCTAAAAGCCCATTGAGTTTTCTTGCAAAAAGAGGGTCGGGGCTTACTCGGCCTATTAAAGGCCCGAATCTACTAGTAGGCCAGTTTACTTTTGGCCTTTTAATGGACCAAAATGACGGGGCCCATGATGCTAATCATACATCGTGATTGCATGACGCCCGATTATGTACCGTAATTTTACGGTTTGGCCGGTTTACTGCGAAGACAGGATATATATATATACAGTAAAATAACTGCAGCATCGTGAATAAGAAAAAGCCTAGACTATACAATAAAGAAATTACGGCATATTACATCCACTGGGCATCAAAGTTTGCCACTATGATTATAAAGCACAAGAAGACAGCAGATTACATACACTGGGCATCAAAGATCACCACCAGTGCATATAAACACGCCGACAAAATAATATACAAAACCGATAGAACTTCAATAGAGTTCAAGAAAGGTTAGCCCTGCTGGTGAGCTGCAGTGCAAGCAGCTGAGCAAGATGATGAGATTGCGCTTGTTCAACACTTATATCTTCCTCTCTCTGAAAGATAAACAAGTAGACAGATGACAGGTTTTGCACATTAAAGTATCAGTGCTGACAATTCATCACATTTCTTACTGACGAATAAAGTGACACAGTTTAAAATTGCATTAACACAATATGGTATTGTTCAGGTCAAGACATGGCAGGAAATGACATTGTGAAGGAGTTGGCAGCTTCACAACACCACTGGATTATAGATCAAGAACTCATAAGTATCAATGGTTAGTGTGCTGTCAATTTATCCCATTTCAGATTGGCAAATAAAGAGACGGTTTAAATAATAGTAGAATGATATGACATTGTTCATAGATAAGACATTACAGAATATGACATTGTGCTATAGTGGGTAGGTTCACCACACCACTAGATTACGGATGAAGAACAAAAGCATACATGCAGTGCAAAAGAAGATCACTTGCTCTGTATAGTTTAATTTACATGGTATGAAGAAGGAACTTGGTTGTACAAGTGAAAACTTAAGTTGAGAAGGACAAACTTTTGTTTATGAACTACATAATAAACTTTAAACATGCAATTTGATGCAAACACCAAAAGTAAACAGTTGTTGCAGTCCTAACCAAATATACACAACAAAGTTTGAAGGCTTGAGAAGGACAAACTTACATTACTGGTGAAGACAAGCTCTATAAAGCCCTTGTCTGTGCTGATGGGGGGGGGGCAATTCAGGAAGTTTACCACATCATCTTCTTCATAAGCATTGCCTTTATTCTACATTTTGTTAAGAATAAATATAGATGTGATAATATACGAAAAAATGGAGAATATTTAAGATAAGATGAAGAGTGATGCTACATAACCAAGTAGCTATGAATGTATGTGCAGCGATACAGGCAAAAGGCACAACCAAGAGCAATGCACAGCTAAACTTCTTCAGTACCAACCTTATGGTAAGAGTAAATATAGATCTGATGTGTAGAAAATGGAGGGCAAAGGAAAATAAGCTGCAGAGTGATGGTACATGAACAACTACCTGTCAATATAAGTACACTGATAAAGGAACACATGCACTTACAAGAACAATGCAGAGCGAAAAAAATTAATTGGCATTGGATATATTCTACACTAATGTAACCATTCATACAGATCAGATAATTTGGAGCAAACAATTGATAAGCAAGCTATCATGCATACTGCTGTCACATAATGAACCAGGTATGTATGCAAGTACAGTGATACAGGACAACAGGTACTAACAAGAGCAAAGCAGCATGTAGCATATTTGCGATATCATGTCGTTCTTTTCAAACCGGAATTCTTCTTCGAGCAGATTTCCTGGAAAAAAAGATCCATAAGGCACATGCGGAAAAGTAGAAGATCAAATTGTCATGTGATTTCATAGACAGTACCTCATCCTAGGAACGAGACCAGTGCATAACAAGGTTTTTCCGTTCAATGTATTCTAAATTTAGCACAGTATACTTCATCGGAAATTCGTTTATAGACTGGCCATCAAAGTGTGATTTCCTCAGGTAACACCGATACTGCTGCAATGCTTCCTTGAAAAGCACAAGCAAGCTTTGCTCGTCATGACTATCCATATTGACCCTCGCCTAGTTACAACAATGTAATGTAAATCATTGATGTGTTCAAT
The DNA here is from genome assembly GCF_002162155.2 of Triticum dicoccoides. NCBI lineage: Eukaryota > Viridiplantae > Streptophyta > Magnoliopsida > Poales > Poaceae > Triticum > Triticum dicoccoides. The sequence continues at coordinate 621,987,948 of NC_041385.1, forward strand.
CAGCAGAAAGCGCGAAAATAATAACCATGAATAATAGCACTTACACGTAAGTTGGACAGGAAGATGTGAAAATGGTGTTTGTCTTCACTATAATCTTCCCATGATGGGAATATATGCACATAGTCCCTAACAACATTGAAAGCATTGTCTTTTAAACTGGGAATAAATGGAATGGGGTTATCTACAGGAATTGGCCGTCTCTGCAGTTGGGATAGGTCTTCGGCCGGTGGACTTGCTGTACTTTTTGCTGGAGTGGGATTTTTCTGTGGTACGGTTAGTGCTATGGCAAATGAAATTGGTATACCTTTTGCTGGAGTGCCGGTCCTGTGTGCTGGGGCTAGTGGTGTGGCCAGTGAAGTATGGGTACAGTCTGCTGGAGTCGGTCCTACGTTTTGTGTTATTGGATGTACAGCCAATATAAGTGGGGCGATGTCTAATTTCTCCGGCACCACCATGTTTTTCAAGGACTTTGCTGGTGCTCCTTCAGGTTCAGCAATCACCCTCTTCCTTTTTGATGTCTGATGCACAAGAACAACAATTGAGTGGAAAAACATGGTATGATGACAGATGAAATATGTATTGATAATGGATGGGCATGGCATCTTGAGTTATATGATGAGTAAACTAAGCAGATGGCGGTGCAACAAAGTAGAAGCAAGACAACATATGCAAGATACGCGCAATCAATAAAACCTTGCCAAATTATAAAAGGCACCTTGATGGGTGAACAAGACAGGCCATCTGCCTAGGATGATATTCTGAACAAGAATCAACAGGTGGGGAGCGTATGAGTTTCATTGCATCTAGAATGGCACTCAATGCCTTGGTGCCAATTTTGTAAGTCATTGCAGTGTTCCACAATATTCTTCTGATGCGCGGATTTTGATATTCACTGTAATTGTGTATAATATCTGAGAACCATAAAAACATAAATAGTTATGAGATTATCTTTGTAATGCAGATGATATTCTAATATGGGGGCGCCCCTGTAAACACTTGTGTGCTATCACTGGATTCTGATGAGAGAGCTCATGTGTGCTGTAATATGGTGCATGCATTTATATAATCTGGCACAAGTACACAAGAAAAATAGGCTCCAGAAGTAAGGATAGTTGGCAGATGATAGGTTCATAATATACTGTATAGAGAGTTTATTGCCAAACCATGATAACAAGAGCACACAATAACTAGGCAGATCGTAGTGTACATAACAGGGGTACACCATAACCATGATATATAAATCGGGAAAGTGGAACTGGCTTGAAAATACGGTGTTGTATTGCCGCTAGTAATTGAAAGCGTATCGATCACATACAGGCCAGCTCTATCAGCTGTTGACTGCAGATGTCCCTGCGCCCCTTCCTGACAAGGAACAGACTGTACGTACTAAATACATAATAAACAAAGAGGAACATGTTAAAGAACAGAAGAGGAAGCATATTTTTGAGGTTCCGCTTCATTGCATACAATGTTGGTTGCCCACTCATGATGAATCACAGCGCCCAAAGAAATGCAATTCCATGCTGTCTCTCTATATGTGGCAATTTTGAACAAGAGTCATTAGGATCATATTCTGAACAAGAGTCAACAGGTGGGAAGCGTATGAGTTTCATTGCATCCAGAATGGCACTCAATGCCTTGGTTCCAATTTTGTATAAGTCATTGCAGTGTTTAGCTTCAAGAGTGGACTGCTGCTAGTGCGACACAAAGCAGCTACACAGATCATAGTGTAGATATAACGGGAAAACCTTAAGCACCATAGTAAAATCAGCAAAGTGGAACTTGCTAGAATATATGTGCTAGTACTGCCGGTACGGCTAGAAAGGCTTCAGATACCAGTTCTCTTCAACTGAAGGTGCGGTACTGTTAATATCAGTGTAACTCTCAAAGGCGACACAGCTCCCCGCATTTCCTTGCTATTCTTATAGGATTCAAGTGGGCAGGTCACTACAAATCCTATTCCTATGTTTACAAAATCCTACGAATCAAAGAGGCTCAAAGTGTCCATCACAACCGACCGTATAGACCTCTACACTGCAAATGTCCCTGCTCATCTTAAGTACAAGGAACATACTGTACTACCACAACTAGGGAAAACCCTAGTAGTAGCACGGGTTTTGAGGCTATCAGCAGTGCGGGCACCTGCGCTACGAATAAGGCGCTACAGCTAACCGTTAGTAGTAGCGCTGCCTGTACCCGCGCTACTACTATTGACTATATCAACAGCGCATTTCCCGAACGCGCTACTATTAGTTAGCTGTAGCGATTTCCTGCTCCCGCACTACTGTTATATCTTCCACCATTTCCCCATTCCGGCTTCAGTAAACTGCAATTTTCAGATACTAGTTCTACTAGATATCAATTTCATAAAGAATTATAGGTACTAGGTAGTACTCCCTCGGTTCCAAATTACCCGTCGTGGTTTTAGTTCAAATTTGAACTAAAACCACGACGAGTAATTTGGAACCGAGGAAGTACTAGATTACAATTTTGTATATACTCAACATGCATCCTCAAGCAGTACAAGGTCACATCGACTACGATCATCATATTTAGTTCTAGATGATATCGACGACGATCATCATATGTAGTTCTACATGATATCGACGATGATCATCATATGTAGTTCTAGATGATATAGCCACACATATGTAGTTCTAGATGATATTGACGACGATCATCATCCTCAAGCCTGGGCGGTGGGTGTTCCTGATAGTAATTAGGATGGCCTGTCCAACACAAAGATTCTTGCTAACGAGGAATCTCTTCCACCCAACCGATTTTAAGTGTGTGCGACCGTCTGTGTCCATGCGGTAAGTACAGGTGGTGAGGGAGCCCCTTGCGGTAAGGCGTAGTCCAGCTGAGCCTTCTTCATCAGGCTCGATACCACAACTCACAGATAGGTTCTTTGGCAATTTCTGACTAAGAAACACATATCAATTAATAAATACCCTCACACGTACTCTTGCAAATATATTTCTATTAAGTCTAGATTTCTACACTATCAAAAGACACAGTACTACGCATTTGTACTAATTAATCATGAATTCTACTAAGCATATCATTGGACTCTACACTAAGCATTTCATCGGATTCACTAAGCATATCATCGGATAATTTGCGTTTGTAAGTATAACAATAAAGCATATATATATATATATCATCAAATTACTACAGTCAGTACGTATAACATACCATTTCATGCCGACCGACCATGGTACTTGTCAGGCGGGTCACGAATGGCACCCCGACAAAGTCATCACATGGCAGAATTATGTCCCATAGGTTGCACACCTCGTCCTCGCTCAGCCTCATTCTTTGAGCTATGATGGCTTCATGAAGTGGGTCCTCATTATCTTCATCATCTTCGTCATCTGCATCATCTTCGTCATCTTCGTCATCTTCATCATCTTTGTCATCTTCATCATCTTCGTCATCTTCATCATCTTCCACCAGATTGAGATAAATGACAGCCATCTTGGGTCTTTCTGCTCTGAAGGAGAAGCTGATCAACTCACCACCAGTAAGACGCATGTGGGCGAAGAAACGGGCCCATCCATCTCCTCCAATCTGTGACATATTGCGTCCTTTCTCGACCTCCATAGTGTACGGCCCCCCAGGAGCCTCAAATGTCACAGTGTCTCCTGTTAGCTTGTTGAATTTCAACCTCACATTGCATGGGATGATCAGTGTAAGAAAAGCAAAATGACACAATGCAGTAATGCCAACACTAAAAATAAAATAGTTGTTGCATTTCATCTAATTTCTTACCGCCGCATGACGAAAACTCAGCTGGAAGTAGATGTCGAACAGCTTGCCAGTTGCAAGGCTGCTGGTGCACCTTGACTTGCACAGTCGACATAGTGGTGGTGGTGGTGGCGCCATTTTCCTAAAGCAATATGAGCAAAGGATTAACGATTAGATGACAAGGTACCACCTACCAAAGCATTTCGATGGCACATATTGCCTAAGATAATTGATTAAAAAAACAAGTGGCAAATTTATCTAAATTGGCACCTACATTTTGCCAAAAAAATAACTTATTACCAAAAAAAGCATCTACCTATGCATGTACAGAAAAAAATAACAATAAAATGGTGCATACTAAATCAACTAGCATACTAAATCAACTAAATGACACAATGTTCTAAATCAACTAAATCAACTAGCCTACTAAATCAACTAAATCAACTAGCCTACTAAATCAACTAAATGAAAATGTTCTAAATCAACTAGCCTACTAAATCAACTGAATCATATCAACTAAATCAAAATGTTGCATATAAACTAGCCTACTAAATCAAAATGTAGCAGGGAGGAGGGAGAAGGAGAGGCGACTCGAGGAGGGAGTAGAGAGTATGATGGAGGAGGAAGGCGGAACGAGGAGGGGCCGGCTGGCGGCGAGTGGAGGGAGGACGGAGGAGGAAGGCGGAGCGAGGAGGGGCCGACCAGCGGCGAGTGGAGGAAGGACGGAGGAGGAGGCCGGTACCGAGTCCAGTGAGGAGGATGAGGTGACGGCGGCGCAGATCGGTGGAGGGGCGACGGGGGAGGACCGGCGGCGCAGGGGGTTGAGGGGGAGATCGAGTGAGTGTGTGGATCTGTGGGTTATTGCGACTAGTTAACTTAGCAACAGTTGTTATTGCGTAAATGCACTGCTGCTACGACCCGTAGCAGTAGCGCTCTTTGTATTAACGCGTTGCCGCTATAACTGGCCTCGCGGCGGCGGCGTGGGAATTTTAGCAGTAGCGCTTCTTTGAGTGTACGCGCTACTGATAAACTTGTTTCAGCAGCGAGTTTGTCGGCGCGCACTACTGCTACTTAGCAGCAGCGCCTGATTTTAAAGTGCGCTGCTGGTAAGATTCTGTGTATAGGCTTTTCCCTAGTAGTGTACTATCGTACTCCCTCCGTTCCAAAATATAAGTCTTGCTAGAGATTTCCACTATGGATCACATATAGATGTATCCAGATACATTTTAGAGTGTAGATTCACTCATTTTGCTCCATATGTAGTCCATGGTGGAATCTATACAAAGACTTGTATGTAGGAACGGAGAGAGTACATATTAAAGAAGAACGGAAGAGGAACATGGTAAAGAAGAGCAAGCAGATTTTGGATAATAAAATGTTGGTTGCGCAGTGCCCACACATGATGAACCAGAGAGCATTAAGAATGCAACTCCTAGCTGTCTCTCGACCATTTTAGGCGGTTGGATGAAGATCCTACATCTCCTAACCCTTCTTCTTCCTCGTCTCTGATTCTTCCCATGTAAAACACCGCACGGGCCGCTGGCCGGACCAGCGGCCCCCACCGCATGTGTTCCTCCGCCACCCCCACCCCCGCCCCAACCCCCACCCGCGTCGAGTTTTCTTCGTTCGGCGAGGCCCCACAACCACCCGAGCCCCTTCGTTCATACCGGCGAACTCCGGCAAGCTCTGAAAAATCGACTGACCCAATTTTGAAATTTAGTCTACTGTGATTTAACTAGTTTGGAATATAAAAGGGGGAAACCATAAGCATTGGGAGTGTAGTGTTGAGCATGCCATGGCGGATCTGAAGGTCCAAACCGGACAAAGGAAACTTCGCAACCAAGACAAGAAATCAGAGTAAAGCAGTGGCGATCTATTTTCTTCCTACGATAAATAAGTTGAGCAGATACGAAAGAGTACCACCTCTGGTGCGGCGCCATGTACGCATCTGCTGAGAATTTGATGGTGCTGTGGTAGCGATGGCTGTCGGTGGCGTGGAACCAGATCTAGGAGGGTAGATGGTGGCGGCGAGGCGCGGTGGACGAGACGGTCGTAGGAGCGGCGCCGGCAAGGTGGATGACGGTCGGGATGAAGCGAGAGGACGAGATGCAAGGATCCCGGTCCAAAGTCGTCGATGAGAGAGGTCGGTCTCTTGTAATGGACGGCGGCGGCGGGGTATCAGCTCCGGCATGGTGGAGGAGGACGGCGGTGGATGGGGTGGCGGACGGCGGCGGACGGAGGAGGGTGGGGTGGAGAGGGTGTTTTGGCGGCCACAGAGTACGAATAGGCAAAAGGGAGGTAGAGAGGAAGGGGGGAACCATGTATTCAGGGCGCACTTGTCTCAAATGCGAGGAAATTTACAAACTTAGCCCCCGTTTCAAATTTCTACTACATCACAACAATATTAGTCGGTTGGGGATAGGAAGGTAATCTCGCATACACCGAATATTTGCCGACAAGAGTTTGCTTTTGGCGCCCACCGTGTATGAATATGAATCGGGGAGGGAGTCGATTTCGTCCGAGGACACACTATGTTTCAGCGCCCACCGTGTATGAATCTGGGTGAGAGGCGGTTCCGTCACGTTTTGCTGAAATTGCAAACCTACCCCTATCAAAACCTATAGAAATCCAGCAGATAGGCTTTGCATGGCAGGGATAGGCAGTAGTAATTTCTATCTCGCACGTTTTGGTTTCGGGGGGTTAATGCGACTTTCCCCGCTTCGCTCAAATTTTGCAGAGTGCACATTTACCGTGCCAACTCAATTCGAATCCCGTTTGTATTCTATTTTTTCGGGCGGGATCCATTTTCAATTGGAATTACATTCTGTATACATCATTTTTTTATATATACTTTCAAAAGCACAACACCATTTATACATAAATATGGTTTACAAATGGCATGATCTCAGATTCATAAGGTTGTATCCATCAATTTGGATTTTCAAATATTTGAAACCACTTTATGTTTAAATCCAATGTATGCATTGCTCGCTAACTGTCTCCAATTAATGTGTGTTTCATGCGGGTTTTTTTACTTCTCAAACATGTATAATGTGTTTCACACACGCAACATATAATGTAATCCCGTTTAGACATTAACTGCATATAAAGCATGCATTGTTTGTAATTAAAGAATCTATGGATCACCAATATTGATAAACTATATAACATTACACGTGTGCCCAAATTCAAATGAATATGCATGTTTAATACACCAATTTGCGTTATGATATTATCGATGTCATGATCTCCAGTTTAAATATTTGAATCCCCTTTAATCCAGATATTTGTCTCATATAGCTATTACTCATGCTTATATAGGACTATCTCTCTAGACCTATACGTGTTCATCGTCTCTCAGGTAACTCTCGTGCTACCTGTATGTCGACAATGATCTTTTATCTTCATAACACACTAATGGTACTCTCTCCCTCGACCTTCATCACTCTATAATTAACCCAAGGGTCATCTTTAATATAGCCCCCCCCCGGGCCAATGCTTGTCTAAGTGTTGGTCCGAACTAGAGCCCTTTGCAGCGCCCCCTCAGGGAAACTTGAGGTCTGGTTTTAGTTGTACGGATTGCTCATCAGGTGTTGCCCTGAGAACGAGATATGTGCAGCTCCTATCGGGATTGTCGGCGCATCGGGCGGTCTTGCTGGTCTTGTTTTACCATTGTCGAAATGTCTTGTAAACCGGGATTCCGAGGCTGATCGGGTCTTCCTAGGAGAAGGTATATCCTTCGTTGATCGCGAGAGCTTATCATGGGCTAAGTTGGGACACCCCTGTAGGGTATAAACTTTCCAGAGCTTTGCCCGCGGTTATGTGGCAGATGGGAATTTGTTAATGTTTGGTTGTAGATAACTTGACACCAGATCCGAATTAAAACGCATCAACCGCGTGTGTAGCCGTGATGGTCTCTTCCCGGCAGAGTCCGGGAAGTGAACACAGTTTCTGGGTTATGTTTGACGTAAGTAGGAGTTCAGGATCACTTCTTGATCATTGCTAGCTTCACGACCGTTCCTTTGCTTCTCTTCTCGGTCTTATTTGCGTATGTTAGCCACCATATCATGCTTAGTCGCTGCTGCAACCTCACCACTTTACCCCCTTCCTTTCCCATTAAGCTTTGCTAGTCTTGACACCCATGGTAATGGGATTGCTGAGTCCTCGTGGCTCACAAATTACTACAACAACAGTTGCAGGTATAGGTTTATGCGATGATCATGATGCGAGAGCGATGCTTGCTTGTTTTGGAGTTCTTCTTCTGCTTCTTCTTCGATCAGGGGATAGGTTCCAGGTCGGCAGCCTGGGCTAGCCGGGTGGATGTCGTTTGAGCTTCTGTTTGTGTTTCATCCATAGTCGGATGTTGATCTTATGTATGATGTGATGTTGTATTCGTGTGACATTGTATGACTTATGTATGTATCCCTACCTATTATGTAATGTTGATGTAATGATATCCACCTTGCAAAAGCGTTTCAATATGCGGGTCTATCCTTGGTGGGACCTTCGAGTTCCTTTTGGATAGGGTCGCATATTGGGCGTGACAGATGAGTTAGTCTAACCTCTAGCTAAGTTAGAGTATCAAACAGGAGCAGTATAGAACATGCAAGTTGCTCAAAGCATACAGTCAAATTTGTACGTGAAAGGATTTTTTTCTATTTGAAAACGGAACGTGAAAGGAATTTTTTTTGAATGCTTTTGGCATGTCACTAACATGTGATGAGTTAACCGACCTCAATAGATGGCAAAAATGCCAGCCCGCCGCACTTTGATAGAGACAAGGAGGGAGAAGCGATACAGGCTGCTGGATTACTAGAGATAGGTGTCGCACGGAAGCCAAGAAATATGGTGATAGCGTGGGTTAGCCATGTACTAGTATGATGTAACTACACTGGGCTGCCGTGTTTCGTACTCTTCCAGTCCACTGTGGAGATGATTGGTTGATTTTATATCGCTGAATAATATTAAATATTATGAGTGCAGACGCTCCACCACGAGGTTCCTTTCTCCTTCTCGGTCGTCGGGAACCTATGTTCTTCCACTCTATTTTTTTACGTGAGCTTTGTTCATACTTTTGCCAACACGTGAGACATCTAGCATCAAGGTGCACGTGTTATGCAAGGATCATTCCATCTATATGAAGAACACGTGGGACTGGAACTACGAGACGGACATGTACCCAGGAGTGGACGTACGAACCTGAGTAATGTAGCACAGTAAGTGAAGTAGAAAGGCATAAATGGTATGAACATGCGTGGCATATAGGGTGTGTTTGGTTGCGTTCTTGTCTCAGCATAGTTGTTCCCTCTTCATGCATGCTCAACTCAACACCCCTCTTCATGCATTCTCTCTTCATGCATGCTTCTAGTGTATTTGTGCTAAACTAGTGTGGACTCATGCACCCTCCATACACTCTACCAAACACCAAAAAGTAGGTCGAGAAGGGAACTCTTGGGCGGCATTTGACTCTTACTACGTACTACCACTAAATGTTGTACGTGCAATGCACGGTGATGTTATGGAGTACGTGCCTAAGTACTCTACTACTACTATATTAGTTGGAGGCACATATTAACTTTTATATTTGTTTACGTGTATGCCCCGAGACCTTCCAACTAGACGTGTCTTTCTCTCCAGGTCGCACTTTGTGTCCGTATCGTTCATACCACTAAGTACTACTACGTGTGGTCTCCGACCTAGAAGTGGAAGAAGTGGAGACGCTCTACCACGTTGTTCATGTCCCACTCCTTTCGCTGACGTGTGGGACATCCAGCACGTGCCGTGTTTGGCACCCTTCGTCGTAAGAGTTGAAATGCTAGCATTCATCAGAAATAAAAAATAATTATAAATCAACAGTGATACTATTTTTTTTTGAGAACCAATCAGCAGTGATACGATACCACGCGGTTTCCTTGCTCCTCGATGTCGGAAAGAATACTTCCGTTCACCAACATGTGGGACGTTGACCAGCTTGGTCCACTTGCCGTGCACGCAGAACTCCAAGGGAGAGTCACCCATGTCGTCGCGCCGCAGTAACAATGACTAAGGAGCCGTCAAATCACAGGCGCACTTCCCACTTTGAAGTTGCTCGGATGAAGGAACCATCATGACTTCGTTGAATTCCGCTTCTTGAAGAAAACTATTGTACCAGCAGTACTGCTAGCTACAGTAGTTACTCCAACAGAGGCCTCCTTTCATTCATAGGATAGGAATTTAATAGGAATATGAAAATCATAGGAAGTGAGTTGACATGCATCTCAATTCCTATAGAGGAAGAGATGCCATTTGATGCATAGGATAGCAATTTTTCCATTGAGTCTACGCTAATGTACTGGTAATTTGCTCTAAAAACTATAGTAGTAACTAGTAGTACTGGTAAATGCTCGTACTCAGATACAGACACACACACTAACTACTAGTACTACTACTTCTCACATGCTGGCCAGACGTCGCCGTTCTCCTTCCCGGCTTTGTCGGCGACACCCCACCGTGCTTGGATCTCCGCCGACCTCTCCGCAGCAGCGCATGTGTCCTTTTCTTTCTTGCGGCAGCGGGCCTCTCTTTTCTTGAGTGCTTTCTGACTTTTCCGCTCCCTTTGTGCGGCTTTGGCTGCCTCTTGCTCTACCGCCCATTCGGCCTTGGCATCTTCAAATTCCTCCCACATAGATGTGAGGTCGCGAGCAGCGATGAACTCAACACGGCGGAATGCCATCGCTTCCCTGCCATTTTGTGTGCGGTCGTGGGCGGCGAGGAACTCGGCGCGGCGTGATGCCATCGCTGCCTTACCGGCGGCGTGGTGGCATGAACAATGCTTGGTGAGAGCTCTGGGGTGGAGTGGCCGGACAACCGTATAGTGCATTGGTTTGTCAAGAGCTCAAGGACAGAAGATGAAGGAAATTTGGATTCCCCTTCAATCCTGGTCATTTATTACCGAGTAAAATGCATTGGCGGTCATCGAACTTGTCTTGATAGCTCACTTTGATCATTGTATATGAGATACGGTGATTATACGGTCATTGGCTCAGCGTATAGCTCCGTATTTGTCTGGTTGACTAGTCAAACATTCCGCATGCGCCTCATCAGCTCGTGTTCTTTATCTATCTATGCAGGCCTACCTGTCAACGGAGAAAGAAATAATGTAAAAACCAAAATTATGCATATGTGGTGAATCAAACCACGGACTCGTCGCTGCAACACACCCTCGTCAGCCAACTGAAAATGAAATACTTTGCATCAGACACTCACGCTCACGCTGTCAAAGCATGCTAATGCATGCACGTCGCCCTCTAAATCAAAGTCCTGCTCATGGCGCAACGCAAACAGCGAGCCCATCACCTGCGCGCCCCGGTGGTGCCTGACATTACTGTTTAGACATTTGATGGAGGCCTATGCGAACGCCGAGCATGAATTCACCTGGCTCAACACCAACGGTCATACTCGGAGCGCCTTGCTCATGTATATCGTCCATCACAACGACAATCTATAAAACAGCCTAGCTAGAGAGGGTACTATGGTAGTATGTGCTATGTCTTGAGCTTGCGTTGGTTCTCCTCGAAGAGGAGAGGGTGATGCAGCAATAGTAGCGTAAGTATTTCCCTCAGTTTTTGAGAACCAAGGTATCAATCCAGTAGGAGGCTCCTCAAAAGTTCCACGCACCTACACAAACAAACTGAGAACTCGCAACCAACGCGATAAAGGGGTTGTCAATCCCTTCAAGGCCACTTGCAAAAGTGAGATCTAATAAAGACAGTATGATAAGATAAATATATTTTTGGTATTTTATAATATAGATGCAAAAAGTAAAGATGCAAATAAAAGTAGAATGGAAGCAAATATGATAAGAGATAGACCCGGGGGCCATAGGTTTCACTAGTGGCTTCTCTCAAGATAGCATAAGTATTACGGTGGGTGAACAAATTGTTGTCGAGCAATTGATAGAAAAGCGAATAATTATGAGATGATCTAGGCATGATCATGTATATAGGCATCACATCTGTAACAAGTAGACCCACTCCTGCCTGCATCTACTACTATTACTCCACACATCGACCGACTCCTGCCTGCATCTAGAGTATTAAGTTCATAAGAACAGAGTAACGCATTAAGCAAGATGACATGATGTAGAGGGATAAACTCAAGCAATATGATATAAATCCCATCTTGTTATCCTCGATGGCAACAATACAATACGTACCTTGCAACCCTTTCTGTCACTTGGTAAGGACACTGCAAGATTGAACCCAAAGCTAAGCACTTCGCCCATGGCAAGAAAGATCAATCTAGTAGGCCAAACCAAACTGATAATTCGAAGAGACTTGCAAAGATAACTTAATCACACATAAAAGAATTCAGAGACGATTCAAATATTATTCATAGATAAATTTGATCATAAACCCACAATTCATCGGATCTCGACAAACACACCGCAAAAAGAGTTTACATCGAATAGATCTCCACAAGAGAGGGGGAGAACATTGTATTGAGATCCAAAAAGAGAGAAGAAGCCATCTAGCTAATAACTATGGACCCGTAGGTCTGTGGTAAACTACTCACAACTCATCGTAGGGGCAAGGATGTTGATGTAGAAGCCCTCCGTGGTCAATTCCCCCTCCGGCAGAACACCGGCGAAGGCTCCAAGATGGGATCTCGCGGATACAGAAGGTTACGGTGGTGGAAATTGTGTTTCGTCTGCTCCCTGGATGTTTTCAGGGTACGTAGGCTTATATAGGAGTAAGAAGTACGTCGGTGGACGCCCGAGGGGGCCACGAGACAGGGGGGCGCACCCTATGGGGGGCGCGCCCTCCTATCTCGTGGGAGCCTCAGCTGCTTCTTGACTTGCACTCCAAGTCCTCTGGATCACGTTCGTTCCAAAAATCACGCTCCCGAAGGTTTCATTCCGTTTGGACTCCGTTTGATATTCCTTTTCTTCGAAATACTGAAATAGGCAAAAAAACAGCAATACGGGCTGGGCCTCCGGTTAGTAGGTTTGTCCCAAAAATGATATAAATGTGTAAAATAAAGCCCATAAACATCCAAAAGGTGTAATATAATAGCATGGAACAATCAAATATTATAAATACGTTGGAGACGTATCAGTATGCTACGGAGTATGTACTATTGTGAGCGACCAATCTTAGTGCCACTGCACACCGAAACCCCTTCCATCGCTAACGCGCACTTCCGTCCTGAAACGGTCACCGTCTCTCCAGAATGTCAATGCTGCATTCACCGGACTTAACTGCAGGTGCAATTGGTGTGTCATTGACATGCGGGCCAGATGCCCATTGGGCCCACATTTAAGTAACCCAATGCATCTGCAGTTAAGTCACTGAAGCAGCGTCCGCATTCATGCCCGACGAACCTACTCCGACGCCAGTTGTCCATCCGTCTGCCGCGGCTCATTGCCATTCGCCCGCTATATTAACTTAAGCCCCAGTTCCCAGCCATAGCCAAAGACCCACACTTATTCTCCCCGGTCCCTTCCTTCTGTCGGCACCACTCCAACCATGGCCTCCTGGCGCTCCGAAGCTCTCTTGGACGTACTATCGCAGGAGCAGACGAGGGACATCGGCGGCTCCGCTCCGGGCGCGCTCCAAAGGTCTCTTCGACATACTATCGTAGGAGCAAACGAAGGAGATTGCCGGCACCCCCCCCCCCTGCCGCCCTCCGCCGCCATGACCACGAAGCCGGCGCGCGTGCGCGGGCGCAGCCTGCAGCGAGGAAGTGTAGTACACGGTAGGTCGCCGCCGCTCTGGTCCCAGGAAGGCCACCGCTACTCCACTCAGTCGACGCCAAGCTTGGTGGGGTAAACATCGGCGGTCGATTAGCCGCTTGACGGCAACATGGAGGCAGAAATCTTCAGAACCTTGTGCTTCGGAGGAGGAGGTTATCGAGGCGGAAGAGGAGGAGGCAAAGGCAATGGCCGGCTTTCTCGGGTTCATGGCCGGACATGGTGGTCGGACGCCAGTGAACCTTTAGATTAGGTTTATAGTAGGTTTTAGTATGGTTTGTGCGAAATATGTAGTAGGAAAAGTTTTCGAAATGTAATGAATTTCATCCGGTTATTTTGAAACTTGCTTTGTTTGCACGAATTTTGTCCGGTTAGTTCATATAGTTGTCGAAAGGTATGCAGGCAGCATCGGATGGCATCCATCAGTGTCCTCAGACAGATGCCGGTGTAAATTTGTGGGCCAGCACTGGAGATGCCCTAACTATCATGCTATAATAGCTAACAGTCTTCCATTATTTGGCAGGGAACAGTTATCCCTCGATCAAAATCAGATCCGCGGTGTTTCGCACTCCTCCCGCGTAAGAGTGTAAACTGTTGCTTACATAAAAATGGAGCAAGTGGACGGCACTATAGCACGTCATATCACTCGAACTAGCCCGCCTAACGAGCGGGAAAGCACCGCCCTCGTCATTTTGTTCTGGATTTCTATTGATCGATGGCGCAAAAATGTTACGCTTCGCAAGTTCTAAAGGAAAATGCGGCACACTTACGACTCATACGTGTCGTACCCCCGACAGTCCGGCTCACACGCCGCTCACCAAAGGGGACACGCGCCATCTTGCAATTTCACTGACATGTGGGACCGTAATTGAATAAACCGTCGATAGCCGAAATCTAATCGCTCGGCGGGCATCGGCTGAGAAAAGAGAAACGGGGGAGGGAGAAGAGATCACCCGCCCGCCGCGCACGGACTCCAAGAAATATTTGGTGATAATGTGAGGTGGGCCATGCTGGAGTCCGGACCGCTTCCGGAGCCCGCTCTCACCGCCTTGGCCCCTCGAGATGCCAGCTGCCCGCCGCATGCATTCATAGCAAGTAGTACTCCTTATGTGGAGGAGAGAGAGGCATTGACAAAGTTAAGGAGTGGGCTCTGCAAGAGCCCGTCTCTACACGTGCTCCTAGGTATAAAAAATAATTCTAAAAAAGGCATAAAAATAATTGCGTCTAAATAAATAAAGGTAAAAAACATTTGAGACTAAATAGATATAGAGAAAGTGAGAAAAAGTTGTAACCTGGGCATTACATGAGGAAGGAGGGAGTGGTGCACATGCCAAGTTCACTGGGCTACCGTGTTTCACACTCCTCCGTCGTAATAGTGGAGACAATAGCTTTCATCAAAGATAAACAATGATTACTCATTGCTCGTCCTCTATATCAGAAAGAATACTTTCATTCGCCGACATGTGGGACGTCGACCATCCAGGTCCACCTGCCATGCACAAAATTATCCTGGTCTACCCCAGTCGTATCGCAGGCCCAACCTTTCCCACTGTAAGTTGTTTGGACGAAGGGACCATCATGACTTCGTTGAATTCCGCTTCTTCAAGAAAACTTAATGTACCCGCAATACTGCTACCACACGCGAAGACTGGACAGCACTGTACCATGTCATATCACAGAAACCCACTAGGCCAAACTAGCCCGCCTACATCATCTATTTTGGAAAGGAGGGAGTACGTCTCTGCACTGCTATGATTTTGTGTTGCACGTTCTCTGTACTTTTGCTACGATTTTCCTACCCTATGAACCAAATGAGGCCTGAATGTATCCGTGTAGACTATTGTCTGATCAATCGCTGAGCCTGCAATTTTAGGAGCTAGGGCTATTGGTCGATCGACGAGGGATAAGTATAAGCGTACCACGAGCTCATCAGCCCCAACATTTCTCTTTGGTGAGTGTTTTGCAAGTACTATAGCTCGCACAGTAGCTAGCCTACTAACACCAAGAATCATCAAACAATCCCTGCTGATATGATAAACATTTCAAACTTACATCTAAGCATGCCGTATATTACATCAAAAGATGGTGAGGATACATCTGTTTCCATAACTCGGAGAGGGTTCGCATGATTCACTATCAAACAAAAGTAGCAAGTACCGCCCACACAAGACAGTGCACTAGCCCTAAGATGGTTTGATAACACGCATCGTTCTGGTAATTAAACACAGGGCAATGCAAACTACCCTGAAGGATTAGCGGGACCAACTATTTCTTGTCATTGATCTCTCGGGCAATGACCATAGCACGGACAGCGGCATGGGAATCGATTTTTGGGCCAATGTCCATAGGACTGACCGCGACATCGGAATCGATCTCTGGGGCGATGTCCACAGGATGGACAGCGGCGTCGGAATTGATCTCCGGGTGATGTCAACAGGACGGGCCGCGACGTCGGAATCATCAAGGACGTCCACCGGCACCTGCACAACCCTAACATATTAGCAAGCACACTGCAAATAATCAAAAACCACATCTATGGTAATAAGCCATTATTTTTTACCTTTTGCAGCTCACCGGGGGATCTCATCCCTCTAGGGGCCATCCCCTCGTCCTCGATGCGGGCCATCACCTTGCCAGGGGAATACTACTTCTCAACGGCGACTATCTCCTCAAACTCGGCCTTGAGCCTCGCATAGGTGGCCATCAGAGTTCCTGGGGTAGGCACGGTGGGGCCCTTGCTGTCCTTCCAACTTTCTTTGAGGAGTTCGTCCGCCAACGTCATCAACTCTTTGGCCAGTGCTTGTTTCTTGGAGTTCTTCGTCTCCATGGGTTGGCCCGCCAACATGGTCAACTCGTTGGTTGGTGCTCGCTTCCTAGAGATCGCTATCTCCAGTGGTTTGTCCGCCGGCAACTCTTTGCCTAGTGCTCCAGGATCCATCAATGAGCTGACAAACAAAAAGCAATTGAAAGGAAACCACAATCGCAATGAAAACGGGAAAAGAATAGGATGTGAGAATGGTAGGTGCTTCGCAAAAAGAAGATTCTTGGAATGAAAATATAGCAGCATAACTGATTCGCCCACCTTTCCTTCGTCGGTACAGAAGAAAAACGGCAGAAGTGAGTAGCCTGGAGTGAGGTTTTCTTCAAGAAAGGGAAGAAAGGGCTTGAACGAGCATTCCAGTGAAATGATGGTTGCTTCGTCCAGTCCAACTTGGAGGCCACTGTCGGTGTCAAAACCGGCGGATCTCAGGTAGGGGGTTCTGAACTGTGCGTCTAGGCGGATGGTAACAGGAGACAAGGGACACAATGTTTTTACCCAGGTTCGGGCCATCTCAGTGGAGGTAAAACCCTACTACTACTTGATTAATATTAATGATATGGGTAGTACAAGAGTAGATCTACCACGAGATCAAGGAGGCTAAACCCTAGAAGCTAGCCTATGGTATGGTTGTTGTTCGTCCTATGGACTAAAACCCTCCGGTTTATATAGACACCGGAGAGGGATAGGGTTACACAGAGTTGCTTACAATGGTGGGAAATCTACATATCCGTATCGCCAAGCTTGCCTTCCACGCCAAGGAAAGTCCCATCCGGACAAGGGACAAAGTCTTCAATCTTGTATCTTCATAGTCTTGGAGTCCGGCCAAAGATGATAGTTCGGCTAACCGGACACCCCCTAGTCCAGGACTCCCTCAGTAGCCCCTGAACCAGGCTTCAATGATGACGAGTCCGGCGCGCATATTGTCTTCGGCCTTGCAAGGCGAGTTCCTCCTCCGAATAATTCATAGAAGATTTTGAACACCAGGATAGTGTCCGGCTCTGCAAAGTAAGTTCCACATACCACCGTAGAGAGAATTATATTTACACAAGTTCAATATGTTGACGTATCTCATGGCATGATGTCACACCACGGCCAATCCTTTATTCGAATTGTTTTTACTGTCTTTTCCACCTCAGCGCGTTTAGCGAAGCAGTTTCCTTGGCACGTCTTGTTAAAGCAGAGATCGTGTCCCCTTATTCCAGGATTCTCATCAATACGGGCATGGGTAACCCAACCTAGCCATTGATTGCGGCGCTTGGGAAAAAGCGAGTTTTACCGAGCTGGTGGGGACGCATAGTTTTGTCCGCTCATATATAAGGGGATAAGGATCCACCTTTTTACCTACACCTTCTTCCTCCTCTGCTTATCCATCTCCGCGCACTCGAGCTCCAGCGCCCAAGTCCACACATCTCACCTCAACCTTCTCCAACCATGTCCGGAGCGGGAGGCAAGTGGATGGCCTCCTCCGTCACGGAGGGGCACATCAAAAGGCTGCGCAAGGCCGGATATTTGTCCAGCGATATCGTGCACCGACTCCCCGACAAGGGTGGTGTTCCTTCCCCATTTCCTCCATGGACTGGGCTTCCCACTCCACCCATTTGTCCGGGGGCACATGTTCCACTATGGCCTGGATTTCCATGATCTGGCCCCAAATTTTATCCTCAACATCTCGGCATTTATCGCCGTGTGCGAGGCCTTCCTCTGCATCCAACCCCACTTTGGCTTATGGCTAAAGACTTTCAATGTCAAGCCGAAGGTAGTGGGTGGCCGCCAAGCGGAATGTGGAGGCGCCATGGTGGGCAAAATGCCCAACATCACCTGGCTCAAGGGCGCCTTCGTGGAAACCATCAAAGGGTGGCAATCGGGGTGGTTCTACGTCACCGAGCCGCGTGACCCTGAATGGGCAGCGACCCCCGAATTCAGATCTGGCATCCCTACACGGCTCACCTCCTGGAAAGAGAAGGGCATGTCATGGGGCGATTCAGAGGAGCTGACCGGACTCCAATCATGTGTCCAAACCCTAGTGAAGAAGAAGCTCAAGCTTGTTAACGTAGTCCCGGTCATGCTCATCCGCCGGATTCTCCCGTGCCAACAGCGGGCTTTCAACTTGTGGGAGTTCGATCCGGCACAGCACCAGACCTTGAGCAGGCTCTTCGATACTACGTACGAAGAGGCCTGGAGGGTGCTGTTCAAGGGCGCCGAGGCTCCCGCATCCGCTACCGAAGACCGCAGATTCAACTCGCAGCGTCAAGCCAGCGAGGTAAGCTATTTTACCCTTTATGGGACACTTGTTTTCCATAGTTTGACTCTATGCGGGATCTAATCTCCCATTACCTTTAACGGGCCTGGCAGAAGACGTCCGGACAGGTTAACTGTCCGGCTACCCTTCCAGAAGACCCAACGGACGCCCGTTTGACGGGGCTGCTGGTCCCGGCGCCTTACGTGGTGCCGGAGAAGAAGGCCAAGAAGAAGGCCACGGGAACCTGGAGGAGTTCCCGGCGCCAGGTGTTATCGTACTCGTCGTCCGATGACTCCGAGGCGGACTCCTCCCACGAAGACGAGGAGGAGAAAAAGAGGCCTCTCCCCCAGCGGGGGGAGAGATGAAAAGGAAGGCTTCCCCAACGGAGGAGGCCGAAGGGTCCAAGAAGGGAAGGACCCTTCCTCCGGACTGTTCCACCAACGCCGATGACGGCGAAGAGGAGTGGCCCTCGAGGGCCAAGGCCCTGGCAAGATCGTAAGTGTCCGGATTCCAGAATAGCTTATGATTTTCTTTTCATTGCATAGTGTCTTCTAACACCGAACACAACCATGTAGCCCGCCCAAGGATGACCTTCCCGCTTCGTCGAGTGGGTCCCTGGGTTCGTCGGATGTGAATAGCGCTTCACTTACGACCGCCTCCTCCCCCCGTGACGCAGACGACACCGAGGCGGGGTCCCAGAAAAGGACCAGCCAGGAGGAGGAGGCCCCGGAGGTGTCGCAGGGCAACCTCCCGGACTTTGGACCGGACTCCGCACCGGAACCTTTGGTGGTTCCGGAGTCCGGCGGGCGACCCCTTCGTAAGAATGGCGAGACAGCGACGCTGGTGACCTCCGTCCAACCGGAGCCGCCGGATAATTTGCTGGAGGCGCTCAACGGCGCTTCCATCAACGAGGAGCACCGCACTATTATGAGTGCGGTAATTCAGAAAGTTCAGTCTGCCAAGAGTGGGCTGACTGAAGCCTGTACCAGCCTTTTAACAGGCTTTGAGGTAAGGATTGTAAAATAGTACCGCATAGATAGTAGCCCCTGATGCTCAGTTTGGTGTTCGAAAAGAAAAGCCGAACTGAGGATCTAATAAGATATACGCAGGAGTCTGACGTAAGTATGTCAATATGGGAATGCAGGCTGCGCTGCTGACCTCTGTGGCACTGACTGCGGAGGTCAACGCATTGAACCAGAGCCTCGAGCGGTCCGAGAGCGAGCTTGGCCGTGCCAAGAAGCAGCTCGTGGACAAGGAAGGTAAGTAACACCTTATTAAAGTTATACCTTATAGAAAAGGATTTTGTTGCAAAA
The DNA here is from genome assembly GCF_002162155.2 of Triticum dicoccoides. NCBI lineage: Eukaryota > Viridiplantae > Streptophyta > Magnoliopsida > Poales > Poaceae > Triticum > Triticum dicoccoides. The sequence goes on from NC_041385.1 coordinate 622,007,798, forward strand.
AATGACAGGAATAACATGGGTATTGCAGGGGCTACGAACGAGGTGGCGACCCTGAAGGAGGCGGTGTTCGCGGCCGAACGCAATGCGGCCGCGGAACGCACCGAGCGAGAGAAGCAGGAGGCGCGGGTGGCGGAGGTGCGGCTAGAGCTCCAAGCTCTCGTGGAAAAACACGAGAGTTTGGAGCGTGACTCGAAGACTTGAGAGTCCGAGCTCGCCTCGGCTCTTGAGAGTGCCAAAGCCGCCAAGGCCGAAGCCCAAAAAGCCTTCTAGGAGATTGAGGCAATAAAGAAGATAGCGACGGGTAAGGCATTCTTCATGCAAACCAAGCACGTGAAAGTGAATTACTTGTTACTTACCCGAATCCGGAGCTCTCCAAGAGCATTCGCAGATCTGCCCCGCAGTGTGTCCGATGCTGCCGCATTCTACAAGGCCGAGGAGGGGAGCTCGACGGAGAAGGTATTCTGGTCTCAGTATGGTGAGGCCGGACATCCGGTCCCCCTGAGCGACCAGCTGAAGCAACTGCTCGAGCTCCACAAGGTGGCCGAACAGGCCATGAAGGGCCTCATAGTTCGGCTGTGGCCCAAAGAAGCCATGCCTAGGAGCTACTTCGGTCTGGTGCGGCGGCTGTTGACGCTTGTCCATGGGTTGAAGTCATCAAGCACTCCGCCTGTATTGAAGGTGCCCGTCGGGCCCTTGCCCATGCAAAAGTGCATTGGGGCAGGATGGACGCCGAGAAGCTTGTGACGGACGCGCCACCGCCGGGCAAGGAGTATCGCACGCCCGAGATGTACTATAAGGGTGTCCAGAAAGGTGCCCGCCTTATAGCGGGCGAATGCTCCAGAGATGTAATTTTTGAGTAGACTCGCATTTTGTTATCGTGTGCGCTGAAAACTTTGTTCATGTGTGCTAAGCAACACTTGTTAATTTAAAATATTACCTTCTGTGCGGCCGTTTATCAAATCTGAGAGATGGCAAGTCGTTGGCTTCGGCCCCCATGCCACGAGTGCTGGGGTGTTCGGGATAAACTTGAGCGCTCTTGTTCCCATTTTTGGGTCCTTCTAGGGAGGCGCTCAACACAATGAACGAGGCAAACGGACTTATAATGCTTGAACACTCCCACTTAGCCATAGAATTTTATAATTTTAAATTTCGGCGAAGCCCCTAGTGTTAGGAAGACCGAATTCGGGGCGCTATCCACGCCTGGGGCCTGACAAAGCCGGCTCCTTGCTCTAAGCGGCATAAGTCTTTAGGGACTCGAAAAGACCTCTCGAATAGCGACCAGCTCTCGCCTTATCATGACGGTTAGTTTTAGCTTTCTCCACTGAGGTGCTCGACCCAGCTCAACTGGGGCACAATCGCAGTGGTTCTCCCAGCGCTACCTTAGCCGATATAACGGAACGTAAGGTACCAAAACATGGGAGCCGGGCAAACCCAACTATTGACCCAAGACATGATTCGGAGCCGATGCATATAATTCTATAAGTTCGGGGTGCCGCACTTGTGAAAGTGTTCGAACTTATCACACCATAATTTGGGGAACTTAAGCCCCTGGTGTATTTGGCCGTACCAAAGCGTACGGGTGCAACATGTCATAAGTGAACATATATAGAAACGAGTGCAGTGATAGGCAAAAAGCGATGCATTGTTTATTCAAAAAATACTGCAATGAAGGCAGAACGATACAAATAGTGCGATAAGCAAGGGGTGGGACTGTTTAACATGTCCCCCTCCAGGGGTAGGCTGCGGAATGGTATGTAAAACAGGTATAATGCTCGTAATGGAGACCGCCTAGATACTCGTCGTAGCTTTTTTGCTTCCCTGGCTGTTGCATCGTGAGTTCAGCAGATCTACTACTGGACAGGGCTTCTGGAAAACAGAGTCCTGAGAATAAGAAAAAAAAGAATGACAAATTTGGGAGCCCCTGGTGTGGTTGATCCGCACTCTGGGCATGCCGTGGTCGTGCCCCTCCCCCTATGCCCATGGTATCTCCAGAGCGTAGTGATGTACGCGTGGTACTGGTCTCGCGAGTTCGCGAGGGCTGGGGTTGGGGCCGCATTTCTACGCGTGCTCGGAACGTGCCAGGTGGTCTTGTTGTAGGTTACTCCGGGCGCGCTTGATGGTGTCCGGTCGCTTAACAGCCGGACTCGAGAATTGCCTTAAGAGGCTACTCTGTACTTCCGCCGCGAGAGCCGCTGTATGCTCCTCCGTTCGGAGAGAGTGTTCGGTGTTTCCGTTGACCGTGATGACTCCTCGAGGGCCTGGCATCTTGAGCTTGAGGTATGCGTAGTGCGGCACCGCATTGAACTTTGCAAATGCGGTTTGTCCGAGCAGTGCATGATAGCCGCTGCGGAACGGGACTATGTCGAAGATTAACTCCTCGCTTCAGAAATTATCCGGGGATCCGAAGACCACTTCAAGTGTAACTGAGCCTATACAATTGGCCTCTACACCTGGTATGACGCCTTTGAAGGTCGTCTTTGTGGGTTTAATCCTTGAGGGGTCTATGCCCATCTTGCGCACTGTATCCTGATAAAGCAGGTTCAGGCTGCTGCCGCCGTCCATCAGGACTCTAGTGAGGTGAAATCCGTCGACGATTGGGTCTAAAACCAATGCGGCGAATCCTCCATGGCGGATGCTGGTGGGGTGGTCCCTTCAATCAAAAGTGATCGGGCAGGAGGACCATGGATTGAACTTTGGGGCGACTAGCTCCATCGCGTATATGTCCCTGAGCGCACGCTTCCGCTCCCTTTTGGGTATGTGGGTTGCGTATATCATGTTCACCGTCCGCACTTGTGGGGGGAAACCCTTCTGTCCTCTATTGTTCGGCGACCATGTCTCCTCCTCGTCATCGCTATGCAGCCCCTTGTCGTTGCCTTCGGCGATTAACTTGCCTGCCTTCTTGAACACCCAACAATCTTTGTTGGTGTGATTAGCTGGCTTTTTGGGGGTGCCGTGTATCTGGCACGAGCGATCGAGTATCCGGTACAAATTGGACGGGCCCGGAGTAGTTCTTTTGAATGGCTTTTTCTGCTGACCGGGTTTAGAGCCTCTGAATCCGCCATTGACTATCGTATCTTCAGTATTATCGCCGTTAATGCGGCGCTTGTGCTTATTGCGACGCGACCTGCCATTGTTGTCTTCGGTATCCGAACTACCAGAGTTTTTGGTTAGGTTGTTACTGCGGGCTAGCCAGCTGTCTTCTCCCGCACAGAAGCGGGTCATGAGTGATGTGAGGGCTGCCATTGATTTTGGCTTTTCCTGTCCTAGGTGCCAGGCAAGCCATTCGTCGCGGATGTTATGTTTGAAGGCTGCAAGGGCCTCTGCATCCGGACAGTCGACGATTTGATTTTTCTTGGTTAAGAACCGTGTCCAGAATTGTCTGGCCGATTCGTTTGGCTGCTGAATTATGTGGCTTAGGTCATCGGCGTCTGGTGGTCGCACATATGTGCCCTTGAAGTTATCAAGGAATGCGGCTTGCAGGTCCTCCCAACACCCAATTGATTCTGCTGGCAAGCTGTTAAGCCAATGCCAAGCTGGTCCTTTAAGCTTGAGTGGGAGGTATTTGATGGCGTGAAGATCATCACCGCAGGCCATGTGGATATGAAGGAGATAGTCTTCGATCCAAACCGCAGGATCTGTTGTCCCGTCGTAGGATTCAATGTTCACGGGTTTGAAACCTTCGGGGATTTGATGATCCATTACTTCATCTGTGAAGCATAGTGGGTGTGCGGCGCCTCTGTATTGGGCTATATCACGACGCAGCTCAAACGAGCTTTGTCTACAGTGTTCGGCCCGGCCGGAATTGCTGTATCCGGCGTGACGGTTGTCGTCGCGTATCGTGGGGCGCCCACGCGATCCATAGATCGATCTTGTTTGTCTTGCCTTATCCTCCAATATGTCCCGCAAGTCCGGCGCATTCCCCCATGACTTTGTACTTTTCGAGCGACGCCGGGGTGCGGCTTTAATGGAGGGCCTAGAGGCCTCTCTGTCGCGGCCACGAGGTGGCCGGTCAGCCGTATTGTGCGCTGGTGATGTAGGTTTATGTGCTTCCTCCTCTAATCAGGGTAGCAGCCTTCAATTGGGGTAGCTTTTGGAGGGGCGTTCGAGTTCATACTCTTCGGCCGCAAGGACTTCAGTCCACCTGTCGGCTAGCAGGTTTTGGTCAGCTCTAAGCTGTTCTTGCTTTTTCTTGAGGCTGCTTGCCGTGGACATAAGCCTGCGTTTGAAACGCTCTTGTTCGATGGGATCCTAAGGCACGACAAATTCGTCGTCGTCGAGGCTTGCCTCGTCTCCGGAGGGAGGCATATAATTATCGTCCTCTACCTCTCTGTCTGCCGTTCTCTCATGAGGGCTGGTTTCTCCATCCTCCTGTGCTGAATCTTGTTGCAGGGGGTTGTCTTCGGCACTGTCCGGGGTATTATTATCTCCGGTGCCGAAATCTCCATTTTTGCTGTGGCGGGATTTGGAGCGGCGCCGCTGACGCCGGCGCTTAGGCTGTTTTTTGGAGGGGTCGTCCTCCACTGTTCCATCGCCATTCCCATCCTTTGGGATGTCCACCATGTATATGGCGTATGACGAGGTGGCCTTCCAATGCCCTGTGGGCGCTGGGTCTTGGTCGTCTCCTGCATCGTTGTCCATACCGTCGATGTCTTCGGAGTCGAAGTCTAGCATGTCGGTTAAGTCATCGACAGTGGCTACGAAGTGGGTGGTGGGTGGGCTTTGAATTTCTTCGTCGTCCGCATCCCAACCGTCCTGACCATAATCTGATCAGGGCTCTCCTGATAAAGAGAGACACTTTAGCGAATTCAGGATGTCGCCAAAAGGCGAGTGTTGAAAGATGTCTGCGGCAGTGAACTCCATGATCGGCGCCCAACCGGATTCGATTGGCAGGGGCGCGGGAGGTTCGGAGTCCGGCGAGGAGTCCGGCACCTCAGAGTCACGGGCTTTGCGAAAGGCAGTGTCAGTATTCGGCTCTATCACCGTAGAGGTAGCAGCCCCCGAGGCGGTGTCCAGCCACCCATCCTCGATTGGCGTACCCGGCCCTGAGCTAAGGGTCGGAGCGGACTCTTGTGTGGCCTCTAGGGCACTGTTCGACGGCAGAGCTAGATCATTCCCATCGCGACAGTGTGGCACGCTTGGCTATGGCTCGAATCCCTCGAAGATCAAGTCTCCGCGGATGTCAGCCGTATAGTTCAAACTCCCAAATCTGACCTGATGGCCAGGGGCGTAGCTTTCAATCTGCTCGAGATGGCCAAGTGAATTGGCCCACAGTGCGAAGCCGCCGAATACGAAGATCTGTCCGGGGAGAAAAGTCTCGCCCTGGACCGCGTCGTTGTTGATGATCGAAGGAGCCATCGGGCCTATAGGTGACGACACAGAGGAACTCTCAATCAAAGCACCAATGTCGGTGTCAAAACTGGCGGATCTCGGGTAAGGGGTCCCGAACTGTGCGTCTAGGCGGATGGTAACAGGAGACAAGGGACACAATGTTTTTACCCAGGTTCGGGCCCTCTCGGTGGAGGTAAAGCCCTACTCCTGCTTGATTAATATTGATGATATGGGTAGTACAAGAGTAGATCTACCACGAGATCAAGGAGGCTAAACCCTAGAAGCTAGCCTATGGTATGGTTGTTGTTCGTCCTACGAACTAAAACCCTCCGATTTATATAGACACCGGAGAGGGCTAGGGTTACACAGAGTCGGTTACAATGGTAGGAAATCTACATATCCGTACCGCCAAGCTTGCCTTCCACGCCAAGGAAAGTCCCACCCGGACACGGGACGAAGTCTTCAATCTTGTATCTTCATAGTCTTGGAGTCCGGCCAAAGATGATAGTTCGGCTATCCGGACACCCCCTAGTCCAGGACTCCCTCAGCCACCTTACCACTGCTGGTAAAGGTGTGGGTTTTGTGATATGACGGGTCATGACGGCCACACCGGGGTGACAGGTGAGTCTCGACTGTAGCACCTCGCTATGATTTGGTGGATGGCATGCGGGCCCGGATGCTTTGAAATGTCCCGCATGTAGATAGAGCGGCTAGTCATATAGGAGTGCTCAATATTGTGCAGCGCGGCCAAGGCGGAGAGGAAAATGAGAGAACTACGTAATTAATGGATGAGTTTAATTAGGGTAGTTTTGTAAAGTACGAGATACATTCCTCCAATCTCAAAATGCCTTTGTTCATGAGATTTGAGATTTGAGCCCTATAAACCGGAAGGGAGGGAGTACTACACGCGGTGTAGTCTAGTCACTTGTTGAAATCTCTAGAAAGGCAAATACTCCTTTCCGGTTTACAGGGCTATACTACTCCCTCCGTCTAGGTGTGTAAGTCATCTTATGAAAACCAAATAGTCCCAAAACACTTAGGCGCGGTGCATTAACTTCTACCTTGTTTCTTGTTTCTTGACATATCAACCAATAAGAGATGAGAGGTGTGCATGCTTTTAATTACTTGCAATGCCTAGTTCATTGCATGCAATGCTATTAATTAGCAAATAAACATTGGTGACCCCAGGAGGAAACGGTGCTAACCGCGTGGACCTATGCAGAATGAGTATCAACCAATGGATGTTGGAGTTTAATTGTTAAACAATAGCAATTTTGTCTCATGCAAGAGCCTGGCTAGTATATGTGTGCTCCAAGGCACCACACCACATGAGCGTTCGCAAATGCCACGTTCGGGTTGCGCTTGGCTCTTTGCCTCTTCGATAAGACGAACAATGATGTTACTCCTACTTCTACAGTATCGAATCCACTGCTGCATGTCCGTCCACCTCGTGCGGGAGGGATAGCGTGTAGCGAAAGCTTCTACTTACTGCTCCTGCCTTTGCGTCTATGATAGGTGGGCCCAACAGGTGGTTGGCCCACCTGTCATGCAGCCAAGGGAGGTGCAGTTAAGGCACCGGAGCTCGGTCCGCGAGGGAGAGGGCGTTGTAGTAATCAAATTTCTAGGTCTTGTACGAGTTGACGCGACACATCAAAGCACTGCTCTCGATATAAGTCTTTTTACACAATTCAAATGGACTACTTCGTATGTAGACATATTCTGCTTCGTATGTAGTCACTTGTTGCAATCTCTAAAAAGACTTATATTTGGAAACGGAGGGAGTACAACGCATGCATGCATGTCGTGACTTTCCTTTTGATACTTGCATGTGTTGATTTGATGCACCTTGCCAAATTTTGACTATAAATTTAACTAACCAAATTTTCATGCATGTCACAAAAAATTATGGGGCTGTTTGGATTGTGACTATGTTTGTCTTATGTTGCCACATTATTTTTCACACACTTGCCACACTTGCCTAACCTGAGTTGCTCAAATTGTTAGACACACTTTGGCTTGCCTAAGGGAATCTTTCCACAATTTTTGTGTCTATGACATGTGGGGTTCACTGCTAATAAAAAAATTCTTGTCTTAGGTGTGGCTAATAAAAAAGACTTATATTTAGGAACGGAGGGAGTAGAAAATATAAATAATAATGCATGTTGGGGCAACCCACGTTTCCGCTAATTTTAGCCGTGGGCTTGTTCACAATTTTTATGAGGGGGTGGTTGTTCATTTAATGGAGAGACTTGTAGTACCAGACTTGAACAATACAAAGTACGACCTGGCACACCATAACACCACTTGGAACAAGCGGGTAGCTATCTCAAAAAACAATCAACAACTAAAAAAACCGTGACCTGGCATGTAGTAGTACACAATTTTAAATGATTGTTTTGATGGAGTGAAAAAGGAAAACTACCCCACTACGTATATATAGGCTGGAGCCTCCGCGCTTGATTGCTAGGGTTGCTCTATTCACACAATCTCATCCTCTCTAGATCTAAACAAGATAGGGGTAGTAACACTGTCTTTCTCCCTTCAAAAACCACTGGCTTTCTATCCTCACCGCTGGTTACAGATCCGGACTTATCCCACTCCACCGGTGAAGGGGAGGAGGGGCAGCGTTTAGGCCGTCGTCGATAGCGAGGGAGGAGACCCACTGCCGGCCGCACCATTATCTCTGGCCGAGCACTGGCGAGGGAGGTCCTCTGATCCCTTCATCGTTGCCTGTGGGCGGATCTGGCCTCCCGCCGCCCACCTATCCACATCCTAATGACCTTCAGGTATATCTTCGTTCGAAACCGCCTTAGCTCTACTTCCCCAGCTCGCTACATATCTGCATGTGCATCATTTTCTACCTCTCAGTCCCTCTTGATCGTATGGTCCAACGTCAACTATTTTTTTTCTTTTATTGTTAGAGGTAAAGCTACTTCATGGAGTCGAATCTTGTACTCCCTCCGTCCGAAAATACTTGTCATTGAAATCGATGTATCTAGATGTATTTTAGTTCTAGACACATCCATTTTGATGACAAGTAATTCTGGACGGAGGGAGTACTTGGTTCAAACAAGAAATAAAGTGGGGGTGGGGGAATTTAGTACGTACATCGGACTTGGTACAAACAGGAAGGAAAGGGGGTGAAAGTAGTACAGACTGGTCATCCAACCAGTCTCTTGGTCAAAAAGGGAAATATAGGGGTAACGCTGTACACACTGGTATGTCCAGGACTAGATTTGCTATCCACTGATGTCAACTACACAACCTTCTCTTGTTGACGTTGTTGGGCCTGCAAGTGCACAGGTTTGTAGGACAGTAGCAAATTTCCCTCAAGTGGATGACCTAAGGTTTATCAATCCGTGGGAGGCGTAGGATGAAGATGGTCTCTCTCAAGCAACCTTGCAACCAAATAACAAAGAGTCTCTTGTGTCCCCAACACACCCAATACAATGGTAAATTGTATAGGTGCACTAGTTCGGCGAAGAGATGGTGATACAAGTGCAATATGGATGGTAGATAAAGGTATTTGTAATCCGAAAATATAAAAACAGCAAGGTAACTAATGATAAAAGTGACCGTAAACGGTATTGCAATGATAGGAAACAAGGCCTAGGGTTCATACTTTCACTAGTGCAAGTTCTCTCAACAATAATAACATAATTGGATCATATAACTATCCCTCAACATGCAACAAAGATTCACTCCAAAGCCACTAATAGCGGAGAACAAACGTAGAGATTATGGTAGGGTACAAAACCACCTCAAAGTTATTCTTTCGGATCGATCTATTCAAGAGTTCGTACTAGAATAACACCTTAAGACACAAATCAACCAAAACCCTAATGTCACCTAGATACTCCATTGTCACCTCAAGTATCCATGGGCATGATTATACGATATGCATCACAAAATCTCAGATTCATCCAACCAACACAAAGTACTTCAAAGAGTGCCCCAAAGTTTCTACCGGAGAGTCAAGAAAACGTGTGCCAACCCCTATGCATAGGTTCATGGGCGGAACCCGCAAGTTGGTCACCAAACATACATCAAGTGGAACGTGATATCCCATTGTCACCACAGATAAACACGGCAAGACATACATCAAGTGTTCTCAAATAAAGACTCAATCCGATAAGATAACTTCAAGAGGGAAACTCAATTCATCACAAGAGAGTAGAGGGGGAGAAACATCATAAGATCCAACTATAATAACAAACCTCGCGATACATCAAGATCGTGCCATACAGAGAACACGAGAAAGAGAGAGAGAGATCAAACACATAGCTACTGGTACATACCGTCAGCCCCAAGGGTGAACTACTCCCTCCACGTCATGGAGAGCGCCGGGATGATGAAGATGGCCACTGGTGATGGGTTCCCCCTCCGGCAAGGTGCCGGAACGGGCTCCCGAGAGGTTTTTGGTGGCTATAGAGGCTTGCGGCGGCGGAACTCCTGATCTATCTTGATATTCGATGTTTTTAGGGTACATAGGCTTATATAGGCGAAAGAAGTTGGTCGGGGGAGCCTCAAGGGGCCCATGAGATAGGGGGCGCACCCAGTAGGGGGGCACCCCCCTATCTCCTGGCCTCCTTGAGGATCTTCTGACGTGAACTCCAAGTCTCCAGGATCATATTCTTCCAAAAAATCACGCTGCCGAAGGTTTCATTCCGTTTGGACTCCGTTTGATATTCCTTTTCCTCGAAATACTGAAACAGGCAATAAAACAACAATATGGGCTGGGCCTCCGGTTAATAGGTTAGTCCCAAAAGTAATATAAAAGTGAATAATAAAGCCCATAATCATTCAAAACAGGTAATAAAATAGCATGAATGCTTCATAAATTATAGATACGTTGGAGACGTATCAGCATCCCCAAGCTTAATTCCTTCTCGTCCTCGAGTAGGTAAATGATAAAAGAAAGAATTTATGAAGTGTGAATGCTAGAAGGTGCACAAGTTTTGATCAATGATAATTTCAATCACCTTTTCTAGCATGATAATATGTCATAACAATAGTTCATCTCATAAAACTTCTCATGGCAAAGTAACAAGCAATTCACATGTCAAAGCATAGACCATAAACTTTCTTGAAAACTAGCAAACTTCATTCTCAGTCATCAAACAATTGCAATTCATCTTATTTTCAGAAATAGCAAACTCCACATGCTCAACTATCATATAGTCTTCTACAATTGCTAACACTCACGCAATACTAATGATTATGGAGTTTTAATCGGACACTAAGAAAGATAGGGGCTTATAATGTTGCCTCCCAACGTATTCACCTTTGGGTGATGTCAACAATAATAATTCATGCTAACTTACATCCAATTGGATATATATAACAGGATCTTCCCAACACGAGGTGCTTGCCAAAGGATAAAATGAAAAAGGGAAAGGTGAAGATCACCTTGACTCTTGCATAAAGTAAAAGACATAAAGTAAAAGATAGGCCCTTCGCAGAGGGAAGCAAAGGTTGTCATGTGCTTTTAGGGTTGGATGCACAAAATCTTAATGCGAATGAACATCACTTTATATTGCCCCTTGTATATGGACCTTTATTATGCAGTCCGTCGCTTTTATTGCTTCCATAACAAGATTGTATAAATCTATTTTCTTCACACCAAAATATCATACATATTTAGAGAGCAATTTTTATTGCTTGCACCGATGACAGCTTACTTGATGGATCTTACTCAATCCATAGGTAGGTATGGTGGACTCTCATGGGAAAACTGGGTTTAAGGATATTTGGAAGCACAAGTAGTATCTCTACTTGGTGCAAGGAATTTTGGCTAGCATGAGGGGGAAATGCAAGCTCAACATGTTTGTATGATCCATGACAATATACTTCAACTGAGATATCGGAAAACAGAAACCATTACGTTGTCTTCCTTTTCCAACATCAACTCTTTAGCATGTCATACTTAATGAGTGCTCCCTATTATAAAAGATGTCTAGAATAATGTATTTATATGTGAAATCTCTCTTCCTTCAATATTCTTTCATAAATTGTTCAAATGACCAATACAATGCTTGCTAACCCTCAATAAATTTACAACCTCTACTTCTTAGATGTGAAGTCATTACTCCCCATGGGATAAGCAAATGAAACATATATAATTTCAGATTCACGATATTCAACTCATTCAACCATTTACTCATAATATATAAGTTAAGCACATGAATAAATGAATAACTACTCCAAAAAGATATAAGTGAAGATCAAAGAGTAGCTAAATAATTATGTAACTATGCGAAGGCTCTCTCTCATTAAAGAATTTCCGATCTTGGTATTGTATTCAAACATCAAGCAAGACAAAATAAAATTACATTGCAAGGATAGCACAACTCATGTGAAGAAGCAAAAACTTAGGCTCAACCGATACTAACCGATATTTGTTGAAGGAGAAAGGTGGGATGCCTACCGGGGCATCCCCAAGCTTAGATGGTTGAGACTTCTTGAAATATTATCTTGGGGTGCCTTGGGCATCCCCAAGCTTGAACGTTTGTGTCTCCTTAATTCCTCTCATATCATGGTTTCTCTTTTTATCAAAAGCTTCATCCACACCAAACTCAACAAGAACTCGTGAGATAGGTTAGTATAAACCAATGCAAAACCTTATCATTTTATACTGTAACAAATCACTAACATTATTACTCAACATTGCATAGTAAATGCCACTGCATATTTAATACTCCTATCCTCAAATAGAATCATTAAACAAGCAAACATATGCAAACAATCCAAACATAACAGAAATCTGTCAAAACAGTACCGTCTGTAAAGAATGCAAGATTCATCATACTTCCTTAACTCCAAAAATTATGAAATAAAATTCCCACTGTAGTAAATTTATCATATCTCATCATGCAAAAGGTTTCAACATTATATCATGCTCTGACTTTTCTAGGGAATTTTTGCAACAGCGGTAAACTTTCTTTTTTCAAAGAGCAACATGTATACTAGCAAAATAAGCATGGTAGAGGCTATCCTTGACTTTTTTTATTGAAAATAAAGATGAAAAACATTAATATAAATAACAGAAAGCAAATACAAACAAAAGAAAATGACGCTCCAAGCAAAACACATATCATGTGGTGAATAAAAATATAGCTCCAAGTAAAGTTACCGATGAACGAAGACGAAAGAGGGGATGCCTTCCGGGACATCCCCAAGCTTAGGATCTTGGTTGAACATGAATATTACCTTGGGGTGCCTTGGGCATCCCCAATATTAGGCTATTGCCACTCCTTATTCCATAGTCCATCGAATCCTTACCCAAAACTTGAAAACTTCACAACACAAAACTCAACAGAAAACTCGTAAGCTCCGTTAGTATAAGAAAATAAAACCACCACTTAGGTACTGTAATGAACTCATTATAAATTCATATTGGTGTAATATCTACTGTATCCCAACTTCTCTATGGTTCATACCCTCCGATACTAATCATAGATTCATCAAAATAAGCAAACAACACATAGAAAACAGAATCTGTCAAAAACAGAACAGTCTGTAGTAATCTGTATCGAACGTATTCTTCTGTAACTCCAAAAATCCAACCAAATTAGGAAGTCCTAATAAATTCGTGTACAAATCCAGAGAAAAAAGAATCAGATCAAGATCGCGTTTCTGTGAATTAACAAAACTAATTTACCGGGTGCAAAAGTTTCTGATTTTCAGCAGGATCAACACAACTATCACCGTAAGCTATCCTAAAGGTCTTACTTGGCACTTTATTGAAACAAAAGATATAAAACATGATTACTACAGTAGCATAATAATGTGGACACACAAAAACAATAAGGGTAAATATAGGGTTGTCTCCCAACAAGCGCTTTTCTTTAATGCCTTTATAGCTAGGCATGATGATAACAATGATGCTCACATAAAAGATAAGAATTAAAACACAACGGGAGCATCATGAAGAATGTGACTATCACATTTAAGTCTAACCCACTTCGTATGCATAGGGATTTTGTGAGCAAACAACTTATGGGAACAATAATCAACTAGCATGGGAAGGTAAAACGAGCATAGCTTCAAGACTTTAAGCACATAGAGAGGAAACTTGATATTATTTCAATTCCTACAAGCATATATTCCTCCCTCATAATAATTTTCAGTAGCATCATGAATGAATTCAACAATATAATCAGAACCTAAAGCATTCTTTTCATGATCTACAAGCATAGAAAATTTACTACTCTCCACATAAGCAAAATTCTTCTCATCAATAGTAGTGGGAGTATCATAAGAGACTTGAACACTAAAAATTGTTTCCACATTAAAAGAATAATGTTCAGAAAAAGGGTAATCATAATCATGACAAGATTTGTAAATATAATCATCACTACTCTTTGTAGCATAAGTTTCATCACAATAATCATCATAAGTAGCAACTTCGTTCTCATCATAATCGATTGAAACCTCTCCCAAGATAGTGGAATCACTAAATAAAGTTGACACTCTTCCAAATCAACTTTCGTATTCATCACAATAAGATTCAACATCCTCCAAAATAGTGGGATCACTACTTCCTAAAGTTGACACTCTTCCAAACTCACTTTCATCAATATAATCATCATAGGTAGGAGGCATGCTATCATCATAATAAATTTGCTCATCAAAACTTGGGGGACAAAAAATATCATATTCATTAAACATAGCATCCCCAAGCTTGGGACAAACATTAATTTCAGCAAATATATTCTCAAATATTTCATCCTCATCAAACATAGCTTCCCCAAGCTTGGGCCTTTTCATATCATAAGCATAATCACTCTCATCATTAATAGTATGGATAGCACCAATAGTATAGCAATTATCATCATCACAATGAGTAGTACGAGCAACATCATTTGGAAGGGATACCTTTTTACCTTTGTTGCCCCTTCTTTTCCTTTTCTTTGTCACATTATGTGTGGGTTCAACCTTCCTCTTTGAGCTCCTTATTGACGAGATTGGTTGAATAGAAAGCTCCTCCTCGTTACCCGATTCATCAAAGAAATAACAGGCGGATATTGGGAAGTCTCTTTCCTTTCATTAGTATTCTCATCATCTTCTATTTGCTTTCTTTTCTTTAGGTAATTGGCAATATAAGGATTTTCAATGCAACTCTCCGCACAAAACATATAAATATCCTCTAGATCAAAATCAAGGAATTTCTTATGGGCAAATTCTGGAAGGTTCTTAATTAAACGTTTCAATTCCTCATAACCCAAAAGTAAACTAAGTTCATTGTAATGTGCAAGGGAAATCAAGTCATCACAATTTTTGGACAAGATTTGATCATGAAACAATTTGCATAGGAGATGTAGATGACCACGTTCATTACATAGTTCACAAGTACGGCAAAGGAAGTGTAAATTTTCAGCACTCCCATTTAATTTTTCTTGCAACAATTTAGTTTCTAAATGCTTATGCCTCTTCCAATATATATCTTCTCTATTTGGTGTGTTCATGCAAACATGCACTCCACAAAAGTTGACATGCTTATAAGAGATATTTTCATCATGACTAGAGCAATCATCATTAGTACTACGGATATTCAAGGAGTTCATACTAACAACATTGCAATCAAGCTCATCATTCAAAGATTCAGTACCAAGCATTTTAATGCACTCTTCTTCTAGCACTTGAGCACAATTTTCCTTTCCATCAAACTCACGAAAGATATTAAAAAGATGAAGCGTACGAGACAAACTTAACTCCATTTTTTTGTAGTTTTTCTTTTATAAACTAAACTAGTGATAAAACAAGAAACAAAAAGATTCGAGTGCAAGATCTAAAGATATACCTTCAAGCACTCACCTCCCCGGCAACAGCGCTAGAAAAGAGCTTGATGTCTACTACACAACCTTCTTCTTGTAGACGTTGTTGGGCCTGCAAGTGCACAGGTTTGTAGGACAGTAGCAAATTTCCCTCAAGTGGATGACCTAAGGTTTATCAATCCATGGGAGGCATATGATGAAGATGGTCCCTCTCAAGCAACCCTACAACCAAATAACAAAGAGTCTCTTGTGTCCCCAACACACCCAATACAATGGTAAATTGTATAGGTGCACTAGTTCGGCGAAGAGATGGTGATACAAGTGCAATATGAATGGTAGATAAAGGTAATCTGAAAATATAAAAACAGCAAGGTAACTAATGATAAAAGTGATCACAAACGGTATTGCAATGATAAGAAACAAGTCCTAGGGTTCATACTTTCACTAGTGCAAGTTCTCTCAACAATAATAACATAATTGGGTCATATAACTATCCCTCAACATGCAACAAAGAGTCACTCCAAAGCCACTAACAGCGGAGAACAAACGTAGAGATTATGGTAGGGTAGGAAACCACCTCAAAGTTATTCTTTCGGATCGATCTATGCAAGAGTTCGTACTAGAATAACACCTTAAGACACAAATCAACCAAAACCCTAATGTCACCTAGATACTCCATCGTCACCTCAAGTATCCATGGGCATGATTATACGATATGCATCACACAGTCTCAGATTCATCCAACCAACACAAAGTACTTCAAAGAGTGCCCCAAAGTTTATACCGGAGAGTCAAGAAAACGTGTGCCAACCCCTATGCATAGGTTCATGGGCGGAACCCGCAAGTTGGTCACCAAAACATACATCAAGTGGCACGTGATATCCCATTGTCACCATAGATAAACACGGAAAGACATACATCAAGTGTTCTTAGATAAGGACTCAATCCGATAAGATAACTTCAAGAGGGAAACTCAATTCATCACAAGAGAGTAGAGTGGGAGAAACATCATAAGATCCAACTATAATAACAAAGCTCGCGATACATCAAGATCGTGCCATAGAGAAAACTTGAGAGAGAGATCAAACACATAGCTAAGCAGTCCCGAGGGTGAACTACTCCCTCCTCGTCATGGAGAGCGCCGGGATGATGAAGATGGCCACCGGCGATGGGTTCCCCCTCCGGCAGGGTGCCGGAACGGGCTCCTGAGAGGTTTTTGGTGGCTACAGAGCTTGCAGCGGCGGAACTCCCGATCTATCTTGATATTCGATGTTTTTAGGGTACGTAGGCTTATATAGGCGAAAGAAGTCGGTCGGGGGAGCCTCGAGGGGCCCACGAGACAGGGGGCGCCCAGTAGGGGGGCGCGCCCCCTATCTCCTGGCCTTCTCGAGGATCTTCTAACATGAACTCCAAGTCTCCAAGATTATATTCTTTTAAAAAATCACGCTGCCGAAGGTTTCATTCCATTTGGACTCCGTTTGATATTCCTTTTCCTCGAAATACTGAAACAGGCAATAAAACAGCAATATGGGCTGGGCCTCCGGTTAATAGGTTAGTCCCAAAAGTAATATAAAAGTGTATAATAAAGGAGTAAAGCCCATAATCATTCAAAACAGATAATAGAATAGCATGAATGCTTCATAAATTATAGATACATTGGAGATGTATCATCCACACATAGGAGTAGGTGGCTAGAGTGAACAATAATGGGACCAACCCAGATATGTTTCTTGGATGTTTGTTTCTCGGGGCAACAAACTATGAATCACCACTTTATGCCCTTGTTTACGTACATGGTGCTGGACTACTGGTGCACCCACTGTCCCATGCCCTTATACCAAATATTTAGCTCTTCTTAATCTAATGTCCCTGGTAAAAATGAAGCCATGCCACTGTTATAAGCCATGACAAGTTTAGCCAAATGTTTTTGCCTGTAATTGTTTGAGACTCTGACTGTTTCGTCTGTAGTGTAAACAGGGATATCCAATTCACCTGGTTGCTGTTGTGACCTTTTGGTGCACTACACAAAACTCTTCTTAAAAGAAGTGACTTTTGTGTTGTTTAACTAGAATGTCAGAATGGAACAGTTGGTTCATTTCGTTGGAACTGCACAAAGGGAGATCTGCATTCCAATCCTCATCATCCATATTGGCGCCATAACCTTCCTTTAGGTAAGAATGATGTTTAATGCATGTGTTCATCTCTATTTTCCGACTGCCATGAGAAAATAATGCTATTTTTTACTAGTTGTCAGGACCCCGACTCAATGCCACATCGATCTAGCATGTAACACCTCATATCACTTTGCGGCCTCATGCACGGTATTCCACGGGTGTCGCCTTACCTTAGCCCGGGACCGTTTGCGCCCTTTGGCACACGTATATGACGGTGTCGCTAGCATCCATATGATAAGGAGCCCGGGCTGACATGGCTAGTCGTAAACCCAAAGTGGCACAAACTTACAGGGACAGGCATCCATGACCCAATATCGAACGTGTTGGTCATCAGCGAGTGAATCCAGGCTGTAGCACTGGGCTAGCAGGACTCCAGTGAACCGGGCTGTAGCAGGCTAACAGGACTCCGGGATTCATCGCGTGACATTTCCCCGAAGGGACAGACACAGGAACGAAGAAGGACACATGCCGGCCAGCCTAAGTGTTCCGGAGCAGCAGCAAGCTACCATGGCTCAGTGGAAACACTAGGAGACATTTCCCGGTAAGGGAGGCTACTAAGGATAAACAACTAGATGGTCAGATCCCACACATACCAAGCATTTCAATAACATACACACAATATGCTCGATATGTGCAAATACAACATGGCATCACAACATGACTCTATAACTCAAGTATTTATTCAATAGGCTCCGAGGAGCGAGATATTACAAACAGGGGTCTCACGACCCAACATTCAGAGCATACAAGTCAAAGCACAAGCGGAAGCTATCATGTCTGAGTACAGACATCTAGAAATGAAAAAGGCTGAGAAGCCTGACTATCTACCAGATCCTGCCGAGGGCACAAGATCGTAGCTGAGGTACCAAGCTAAACGTCGAAGACCACGCGGAATTACTAGTGAGACTGAAGTCTCTCTGCAAAAACATAAAATAGGCAAACGTGAGTACAAATGTACCCAGCAAGACTTACATCAGAACTAACTACATATGCCTCATTATCAACAAGGGGGTGGAGGGGTTTGACTGCAGCAAGCCAGCTTTGACTCGGTGGCTATCCTGAACTACGACTGCGAGTAACTCTTTTGAGGTGGCGCACACGAGTCCACATATTCACCATATCAATACACCACTATGGATCCGCTCTCGTCTCCCTACGAGAACGCCATCCATAGCACTCACGCTTATCTTGCGCATTTTAGAGTATCCACTTTCACTTGTCTATGAACTGATATAAGCAACCCAGAAGTCCTTTACCGCGGACACGGCTATTCGAATAGATGATGTTAACCCTGCAGGGGTGTACTTCTTCATACATGTTTCCACCACTTAGCGTCTGCACACGACATGTGCTCGGCAGACTTCAAGCGAAAGCCGACGTGGGTGTAGACCACGACCTACCTAAACACTCAAGTCTCTAGTCCAGGTTTATCACCTATTCGGGTTCCATCCATGAGGAGATCCGGCCGGAGTTTTGCTCACAGCCCCAAACGATGTGAACAGGGTTCCCGAGATACCAAACGGGCATCCGGTACACCGTGCCACGTACCTACCGCATCACAGCCCACCCCTACGGTCAGCGCTGTCCACGGCCTCCAGTAGGCTACAAACACCAGAAACTACTTGCAACTCCTGGACAGAGGACTAGGGTGAATAAGAAGTCGAGCGGGGTCATATTTCAGGGCCCAATGTATGGTAGTAGCTGAATCATGGATCACGAACACAGAACTCAGTTCCTAAGGACGGCTTCAATGAGACAACCCACCATGTACTCCTACATGGCCTCTCACCGACACCTTTTACCAAATCGTGTTCACACACTTAGCTCACACACAGTAGGACATGTTCACACACCTCTGATTCATCCCGGATGAATCAGACCTGACTCGACTCTAAGCAGTAGCACGCATGACAAACAAGCATGAATGAGTAGGCACAATAGGGCTCAAACAACTCCTACTCATGCTAGTGGGTTTCATCTATTTACTGTGGCAATGACAGGTCATGCAAAGGATAAAGGGGTTCAGCTACCGCAACAAGTAACAGATGAATCGATGTTGTCCTAATGCAGTAAAAGAGAGCAGGAGCGAGAGAGTAGGATTGTATCGGAATGAACAAGGGGGTTTTGCTTGCCTGGCACTTCTGAAGATAACATTGAGTCTTCATCAGTGTCAATGATCACAACGTCGGAACATCGTCTACCGGGAGGGAACAGATACCGGCAACAAAGAAGAAATACAATCAATGCAATGCACAATATGATGCATGCTCATGACATGGCAATATGAATGTGTTTTGAGCTGATGCAACTAGCAACAGATTAAATGAAGTTGGTTTGAATACAAGATTCAAATTCAAACTCCATATGTGATTATTCAAATGCCATTTAATTGATTTGTGCTAAACAGGAGCTATAAGTTGTTCTAACATGCATGAAAATGGTACAGATGGATTCCTTGAATTTTTCTGATAATTTTTCATATATAATTTATTTAATTTGGAGTTACGGTTGAATTTCTATGATTTTTAGAAGTTTATACAATTTTCTGGAATTTCCTGAATTAAATTAAATCCAGAAATGATTTAATTGCGTCAGCCTGACGCCAGCATGACGTCAGCGAGTCAACGACCAGGTCCAGGTCAAATCTGACATGCGGGGTCCACACGTCTGCGACACAGGGGCTAATCCCGTGTTGACTCGGGCTTTGACCCGCTACGGGGCCCGCTGTCAGTGTCTGTTAGTGTGTTAATGGGGGGGGGGGATTAGCCGCTAATGACGGTTCACGTCAGATGCGCCGGCGGTTGGACAACGGCAACGATCAGAGCGGCGGTGGCTCGCCGGAGTTGCGCCAGAGACGACGGATCGACGCGCCAAAGGCACCAGAGGATAGCCCGTGCCCGCGCGCATCTAGGGGAAC
>NC_041385.1:622028150-622134751 GCF_002162155.2 Triticum dicoccoides
CGGGAGGTGCGGGGGTGGACGGAGTTCGCCGGAGGCGAGGTTGTGGCGGCGGCCGGAGTTCGGCGCCGATGGAAACGACGACACCGTGCACGGGAGGAGCTACGGTTAGCATCTACGTGTTCTACAAAAGCTCACGAACCCAACGGAGGCACGCACGGGACCAAATGGCCACCGGAGCCTCGTCGGCGATGAGCTTGTGCGGCGGCGCACTGTCGGCGAAGAGAGGCGCGGCGGCTACGGCATGCTAGAGAGAAAACGGAGAGGGGGAGGATGATCAGGAGCTCACGTGGAGTGCAGTGGTGGCCTCGGCGTGTTCGGGGAAGCTCGGACGGCGACGAATCGACGGCGACCATCGGCGGCGGTCGAGGACGAAGACGATGGCGTGGAGGCGAAGCAGAGCTTCCCGAGGGGCTTGGCTCGGTGGGGAGGAAGAGGGGGTCGAGGCGGAGCTCGAGGGCGTGTCGGAGAGGCTTCGGGATGGCTGCGGCCGCGGTAGCGGCGTCGGCGACGACGAGCTCCGCTCGGTCGCGGGAGGGAGAGAGCCAGAGAAGAGAGAAGAAGGAATGGGGGAGAGTGAGAGCGGTCCAGGGGGGTGCGTGGCATCCTCAGGGCGACGGGGAGACAGGCAGAGAGGCAGGAGGTGGCCTGGGCGTGTGCCCGCGCGCTCCGGCCACGCGCCTGCGCCTACTGGCACGAGGAGGAAGGCGACAGGGGGGGGGGTGGAGATGGGCTGGGCTGGCCAGGTGGGGGAGCTGGGCCGGCTGGGCTGGACAGGTAAGCGCCAGGTAAGTCTTCTGCTCTGTTTTATTTTTCTGTTTGTTTTATTTTTATTTAATTCTTTTGCCACTGTTTTGAATTTAAAAATAATTCAAACAATGCCAAAAGCTCCTCTGAATATTTTTATTTTGCTAGATGGACTTTTCCAAAAGCTCATAAAATATTTCAGGGATATTTGAAATTATATTCTAATTATATGAATATAATTCAAATTCAAATAGCTAATGATTTAAATTCAAAGTCCCAAAAATAAATCCTTTTTAAAAATGTCCAATATTTTGGTTGGGACCAGAACCCTTACCAAAAATTATCAAACATTTAAGAAGAGCATTTTGGAGCAATGAATGAGATTTCTAGGGTTTTTGCCCCTCTTTTATTTAAGTTTTTGAGGCTTCCAAAATTCCTCAGTTCAAATTTCAGAATTTAAACATGACGCACACATGAAGCTAGCCTAGAGCATTACCAGAAGCTAGGGATGTGACAACTCACCCCCACTAAACAAAAATCTCGTCCCGAGATTCAAGCGTAGGGTAAGGTGAAGGGGGAACGCAAACTAGCACAATCTTCACGATCCAGGTTGCACTTCATAGGATCGTTGATTCGATCACCATCATTGTCTTGAAGTCTTGCTCTGAGAAATCCTGTCAACATGACATGGAGGGAAAAAGGAGACTCTAGAAGGGTCGATCTTCTTGAAGATCGAACAACTCACGGAATGAGACATAGGACCATCTCTCGGGTTGAGACACGAGATACACATCAAGAGGGGTGGAGAGAGACGGATGACGAAGGTTCACTAGGTAGACAACGATTCCACACCTAAGAAGGTGGTAAACGATTGTCCACGTAGCGAGGAGTTGAGTTGCCATGATACCACGACGAAACATCCTGAAGGAGGGTGATTCGTAGATTATCCCCTTAAGTGGCAAAAAGAATTACCTTTGATTCAAAGATCATTGAAACTCGTTATACCAGCCTAAGGCAATCACAAGCGATCATTTGGAGGGGGTCGGTAGAATGGCATACTCGGACTTGGATGATGTGGATTACCTTGTTGAAGACAACGTAATGGATGAATTTGCTTATCACTGGAAATGGAGGAGACCCATGGTAGAATGGCACATTGGCGGTGCAACTGGGAACAAAATGCGAATGATGGGAATGATTCTAGTAACTGGGGAGAGGCTCAACAATAGAGAGTTATCCCACTATTGGAATGGTTATAGCATAACCGAGGAAACTGAGAGCGCTATACAGTTAATGCCGACGATCAAACCTAGCACTTGCGCGTGCTCTCAAGAACTTGAGCAATTCCATAATCATCAAGGTTTTACCAACATCCGTGTCAAGGGTCCTGGCAACACAACTTGCTACCACGATGAATGGTGATGGAGGATGCAGATGCAAAGGAAGGTAACACTTTCTCAGATTTCACCTTAGCGAGGCCAAGGAAATAAAATCTAGATGATCGACCGAGAGACATTTAGCACTCCGCTTCTAATGTTCTCCTTGATGTGCTAGTGTAACCCATTCATAGAAATGGTCTGGTATCTAGAACATCAAGTAGAAGGTCGGACTTCGGGAACACAACAAATCATAAGGCACAACTAGAGAGTAAATCCTACGAAATCCTTATGGGGAAGTGGCCAACTTCATCAATCAAGATATTATAATAACAGGTCTTCCGGCTGGGTGTGTTGGCCACGACATCCACTTTACCGGTTATCGCGCGACCAATATTATAATTCTTGGGAAATATTCCAACCATCATATCTGCCTGAGATTCAGATCTGGTTGGTGTAAGGATATTCCAGACTCATCGAGTCTAGGAAGAAAAACGGAAGTTTGCAACACAAATCGACGAGATGACGTTGCGGGATTCTCGGAAGATGAACTACGATAGCAAGCTCCAAAACATGAGCTGGTTCTGCTACAAACATGTGAACACGTTGTCACAGACAAGCATGCCCACATGGTAGTCTTACAATAAAACACTGCCTAGTTCAAAAGGTGGAACCATCAACGAGGGTATCGAAGTCCTTACATAAATCCGGATTAGCTCTTATGAAGGAACTTCTTCTCCTTGAACAAATCAATCAGTGGCTTGGTGTGCTAGGGATACATATAGATTGAAGGTTGCAAGTCTTCAAACCACAGCATTCTTCGCACGTGTGCATGACTGATTTGGAATGATGCCAAAGAAAGCAACATTGACTTTCTCGAATCCACGGCGGCAACTTGCAACAGATGCACATGAATTAAAGGAAGTCACTACCTTCATCCAAACATATGCTTCATGAGCTAGCATGAACAAATGCTTTCAAAAGTTTCCAACACTAGCTTAATGTTCAACAACATCATGGAGGAGATAAGGATGTTGCCAATGGGCTCAACAACAATTCATCTAGGTTTCCTTTTAAAAGGAATTCCATAGTTAAGTGAACACGGTGATAGCATTGGTCAGACCAAAGATGTAATGGTGTATGCTCGAGGGATCAACCACGAATAAGACAACATTACGAGCATCGTTGGTACTGATTTGATTTGACGATAGCCCACACTCAAATCAAAGGATTGATAAGACAATAGGTCCAACAACTGATCACAGGGACTAATCGAGGAAGATATCATCGTTCTTCAACACACACTACACAAGAATATCCCTGTGGAACGAACTAAGTCAGGCAAGCTTTTACCTTCCAACTCTCCAAGTTGTTGTCTAGCTCAACCAACTAGCTCAGGGATATCCAACACAGATTCTTGGAGAAGGGTGGTTCACAAGAAACCAACTTGATCACGAGCTCAACACAGCGGTCAGGTGACAACCTGGTAATACTTCCGAGAAGATCTTCGGAAAATCACGAACCACCGGTATGTTACTAAGCTCGAGAACAATCTCGCTTTTGAGGGCAAGACGATATGATCAAATGAGTGAGGACTTGACAAGATCCTAACTCATCAATCGAAGGGTGCACCGAAATAAGGACTAGGTAGCACGATCAGTCTTGGAAGGATGATTCAACAACCAACATGCTAAGAATGAAATTATTATCCTTTAACTACCAAGCAACGAGGTTGCTGGGAGTATTGATTTCACACGCCATGATTCATTTGTCGGCATTCCGGTTACAATAACACAGAAACCAAGAAATTATCAATGATGATCAGAAGTATTACTGCGTCAAGAATTCATAAGATGGTGTGCAATTCCCATGATATTCCTGATATAAAGATGGTAATACTTCAAGGTGGAACAGATCAGAAGATGGATTGGCATTTTGATCTGCGGAACACAACTTCTTTGACCCAATCCTGGATAGGGAAGAGGTACTGGAGTTTGTTTCTCCTAGTCATTCTGCGATAGAATGGCTTGACAGACCACAAGAGTAATAGACATCGATAAACGAACGCACGCATACTCTTGACTATCAATTGATAAACGAGGGTCAGAAGACAACTAAAGAGGGACAACTCAAAGGAACATACGATTTTCTGAGTTGTGGATGCATGGTTTAGCATGTCGAACAAAGTTCAACATATTTCTTCCGGATAACCCATGCAGAAAGGTAGAACTGGCAGAGTCACGATTTATGAATGGAGAACTCCTCAAGAATAATCCTGTTGTGATATTTCAGTTCAACGAGGAACTTCTGCCATAAGTAGTTCATGGTATTTGGAAGAAGAAGATACCACGGACTTCAAGGACTATCGCAAAGGTTACCAATATCCTGAAGGCACTAGCAATTACTATCAACATGAAGTAGGTAGAGTGAATCTCGGGTTCAAGAACCCAGGGACAAAATACCTATTACTAAGTAGCATCACGGGATGCTTTCGAGAATGATGGCCAGAATCATCACACTGGGAACACAAATCATGGCTAAATTACTAGATGATCCCCTAAGACTCCTAGGGTCATAATAATATCTCCAACATATATGTCAAGGTAACAGAGTACCTCAACTCACTAATTAGTGTGGTTAATCTGGCCCATGGGAACATTGAAACGGGAAGAAAGGATTTGCAAATGCATCAGACTACTTAGAAACCTGGGATGACTCGGACAGCATAACGGCTGTAAATGCTCAGAAAAGATTTGAGACATTCACAAAAATGGTGGCATAACCACTCAGAAACACAATATCAAGGTTTCGAGATCAACAGTTAACGTACGGAAGTAGAAGAAACTGAACTCAAGCTTAAATCCAACAATCTATAAGTCTACGGATTAGTACACGTGATCCTGATAGGAAGAAGAGATAGCCTAGTTCTTAATCCCCGTAGAAGAGAAGATGATGTCTCAGATCAGAAGGCCATGAGGTATAAGGAGTAAAAAGAGCCTTACGTTCCATCCCACAATCAATTCCCTTATATAACTAAAGAATTTCTAGACTCAACTTCGACCAGTTTGGCTTGGTAATCCTACAGGCAGTCAAGCTCTGATACCAACGCTGTCAGGACCCCGACTCAATGCCACATCGATCTAGCATGTAACACCTCATATCACTTTGCGGCCTCACGCACGGTATTCCACGGGTGTCGCCTTACCTTAGCCCGGGACCGTTTGCGCCTTTTGGCACACGTATATGACGGTGTCGCTAGCATCCATATGATAAGGAGCCCGGGCTGACATGGCTAGTCGTAAACCCAAAGTGGCACAAACTTACAGGGACAGGCATCCATGACCCAACATCGAACGTGTCGGTCATCAGCGAGTGAATCCAGGCTGTAGCACTGGGCTAGCAGGACTCCGGTGAACCGGGC
The DNA here is from genome assembly GCF_002162155.2 of Triticum dicoccoides. Taxonomy (NCBI): domain Eukaryota; kingdom Viridiplantae; phylum Streptophyta; class Magnoliopsida; order Poales; family Poaceae; genus Triticum; species Triticum dicoccoides. The sequence continues at coordinate 622,033,692 of NC_041385.1, forward strand.
TGTAGCGGGCTAACAGGACTCCGGTATTCATCGCGTGACATTTCCCCGAAGGGACAGACACAGGAACGAAGAAGGACACATGCCGGCCAGCCTAAGTGTTCCGGAGCAGCAGCAAGCTACCATGGCTCAGTGGAAACACTAGGAGACATTTCCCGGTAAGGGAGGCTACTAAGGATAAACAACTAGATGGTCAGATCCCACACATACCAAGCATTTCAATAACATACACACAATATGCTCGATATGTGCAAATACAACATGGCATCACAACATGACTCTATAACTCAAGTATTTATTCAATAGGCTCCGAGGAGCGAGATATTACAAACAGGGGTCTCACGACCCAACATTCAGAGCATACAAGTCAAAGCACAAGCGGAAGCTATCATGCCTCCTTATTAATCAAAAAAAATGAATACTCACCCTGCCAGCTGGGACCCACCTTGGTGGGAGGCTGACTTGTGGGCTACTAAGTTGACGGGGACGGAGGGCTTTGTCAACTTAGTCAATATGAACGATTCTAGTTGAAGTGACTATACGATATCCATCCAACAGCCATCATGTTTCTTCAACCTCTGGTCTTCTTGCTCCAGCCGCCCAAAGCAGCATCGATCATGCTGCCTGCTCCTGCCTCCCATGGCCGGCTGTGATGCCGCGGAGGCCTCACCGCCCCCTACTACTCCCGCCGCTGGCCAGCATCCCTCCGCTCACCCACACCCCATGTTATTCTGCGGTGATGGCAGCCTCACACCGCAGCCGAACGAGTGAACCTGCATACTCCTCTATGCGTGGGCAACCACTGCCGCGTCTTCCCCAGCTCCACGTCGTCCTTTTCCTAGGCCTCGCCGTCGTCCACCGCCGTGGTGCTCTCGGCGCGGCGTGGTCAATGTGGTCAACGACTGAGTTCCATCGGAAGAGTACTGTACATGGAGAGGCTGGCAGCTGGGTCCACGGCAGCCGCAAGGAAGTGCCTCCTTATTACGCGCAAAATAATTATTCCTCCACCTGACAGCAGGGACCCACCGGACGGGCCACCGTATTTCACGAAAAAAACATTTCCCCCTGACTGCTAGGACCCACCAGCTACATCTTCGCACGCAAGGAAGTGCGTCCGGGCAAAAAATCGATTTGCCCCCCTAACTGCTGGGACCCACCAGCAACATCTTCGCACGCAAGGAAGTGTGTCCGAAAAAAAATGATTCGCCCCTCTGACTGTTGGGACCCACCAGCTACATCTTCGCACTCAAGGAAGTGACTGACAGTCAGGACCCACCTGGTCGAAGCGTACGTAGCGTTGTCATTCTGGTCGCGAACGTGTATGTACATACTAGTGGATGTAGAGGCGCGCACATGTTGTAGTAGAGGCGTGCACGTGTCGTAGTAGAGGCGCGCGCGTGTCGTAGTAGAGGCGCGCGCGTGTCGTAGTAGAGGCGCGCACGTAGCATGTACACGTACGTACAATGGCCAGGGTGCAAGAAAGAAAATATGGCCACGTATGTGTACATACGGGCGGGGTCTCGAACGCCTACTCGCGCATACGTACGGCCAGGGCTCGTGTACATGGCCGGGTCGGAACGGAGAAACAGCGTCGTCGTCGTGTTCATGGGGAGCCAACCGGCTGGGTCGGAATGGAATGTGTCGTCGTGTTCATCGGGAGGGCTTGGACGGAACAGGCGATGGAAACGAGGCCTGGCGTACCGCAGAACAGAGGAAACGTCCTTGTGTTCGACTGGCCACGTTCGAAACGGGATCCTGTTCATCAGGACGGGTCTGGCGTACCGCAAAACGGAGGAAACGAACCTCCTATGGTCGAAACAGGGGTCCTATTGATCGGGAGGGGTGTGGTGTACCGCAAAACCGACAAAATGGACTTGTGTTGGAGCGCTACGGTCGAAACGGGGGTCCTGTTCATCGGGAGGGGTGTGGCGTACCACAAAACAGATGAAACAGACTTGTGTTGGAGCGCTACGGTCGGAACGGGGGTCCTGTTCATCAAGAGGGGTGTGGTGTACCGGAAAATGGACGAACCGGACTTGTGTTGGAGCGCTACGGTCGAAACGGGGGTCCTGTTCATCGGGAGGGGTGTGGCGTACCGCAAAACGGGACTCCATGGGCTACTGTTCATCTCCACCGTTGACCTCCTCAAGCCTCCACGGGCTACCGTCGACCTCCTCCAGCCTCCACGGTTTACCGTCGACCTCCTCCAGCCTCCATGGGCTCCTGTTCATCCAGCCTCCACCGCGCGCTACTCTACCGTCTCCTGTTCAACCACCTCTCCATGGGCACCCCTCCACCGTCTACTGTTCATCCAGCCCACCACGGGATCGTCATGTTCATGCAGCCCTCCACACCACGGGGTCATGTTCATCCAGAGGCAATGTCACCGCTCACTGTTCATCCACCCCCCCCCCGCAACACTCACTGTTCATCCAGAGAGGCAGCATTGATCGGCTTCAGTTAGAAGCAGTAGCGAAGGAATCGTTCGATCGGGTTCAGTTAACAACCATCGATCGATCGCTCGGGTTCAGTAACGCGTAGCCTGCAGTGCAATCGCTCGGGTTCAGTTAGAGCCCAACGCCTCGCTCGGGTTCAGTAGAGCCAACACCTCGCACACACGTGCGTACGTGTACGAGAGAAACGTGCATCGCTCGGCCCCCGACCGCCCACCATAACCGGGATCTCCCCGAAATTTTCCTCGCCCTCGCTTCTACCATGGTTTTTTCCGTCATGGGCGGCCCAAAGAATGTCATGCAGCTGCGTCTCCGGCACGCCCAGGATGAAAAGCCCATTTTCTGTCATGATTTTTTGTCATAGAAGTAGGATCCCACCACATCTATGATGATACCGGGTTTTCTCACAATTATCGTCATAGAAGTGTCATATGTATGACAAAAAAAATTCGTTCGGCCCAAAATGTCACGGATGTGTCTTTTTTTGTAGTGTGGAGATCAAGGCATTCAATGAGATTGTTATAGTGCAGCATATTTCTCACTTTCAAGTCTTTTTTTATATGCAAAAGAAGAGAACATATTAGAGCAGCTGGCTGTATAAGATTGCCGTGTCATCAAGAGGTACCAATATCATTCGCTCATACGATAGGGTTGGCTGGCTAGTGATATTTCTCTCTCTCTCTCTCTCTCTCTCTCTCTCTCTGTTTCCTCTCATTAAACTAGGAGCACGTGAAGAGCTTGAGCATTTGTGGTCTTCCACTATGTGGCTGATGCCATATTTCGCAAAAGTATGCCACATAATACACATCAACGTCAAATCAAAAGATTTTGGCACCGCTCTCACGATGTGAGAGAGTTGGCACCTTTGTGCACACAGACCCATATGTATAAACAAATCAATCAAACCAACTACACCAGCCTCTCACTCTCCCAAACAAGTGTTTTTTTATTGCCTCAGTCCTCTCTCTCTCTCCCACGCAGTGTTTTTTCATTGCGTGAGTTAATTTGGCACCGGAGCAAAGTAGGTGATCCATATTGGGGCACCAGGTGAGCAATGGAGGGGCATCGATACCAAATGCATCACAAGTGAATTTGGCACGTGTTTTGGCCTACATAGGCCACTTTCGTACTCCCTCCATCCCAAAATTCTTGTCTTAAATTTGTCTAAATACGGATGTATCTAGTTACATTTTAGTGTTAGATACATCCGTATCTAAACAAATGTAAGACAAGAATTTTGGGACGGAGGGAATACTACCTCGTATTTAGTATAAATTGTTGACCATAGATTTACCTAAGAAAATGCCAATGCATGTCACTAAAAATTACACCATTCGAAATTATGTTCAAATACGAATCCAACGATATAGTTCTTAGTGACAAGCATTAACATTTTGTCAGTTAAATCTATGGTCAAATTTTGATACTACAAAATTGGAAGAGTAAACCTGGACGGAGGTAGTACTTGCTCTTAGGGTAACCATAGAGTTACTGGAGTAGTCTAAGTTACTTTCCACTATGACTAGCCTAGGCTATTATACTAGTACAACATCAAAACGATGCAGGTGATCACGTGAGAAAAAAATACTAAAAACATTTCTTTCGGTGCAGTGCGTAGACGCAGTTTTGAACACTACACTTGTCATCGTAATTTGGGAAAATTATGAAAAAATTGAGCTACGTTGTGATTACCGTTTACTAATAGGAAAGAAGTTTCACCTTGATGAGTAGCTTCTCCGTGCACGAAAAGCATGTAAGGAATCCAACAACTTGATCCAGATTGGGGCCGATAGATTTTAGTGCCAAGATCTTCACTGTGCGCATGGACTGGGTCAAGCTTGTGGGAATCATTTTCTAGAAGATGGTCGTAAATACATCAAGAAGAAATTTAAAAATGTGAATTTCACAAAGATGGAGAAGAAGATGAGTGTTGTACTTGAACGATTACGGGTCCAATAAAGAGTTCGGAGAATTTGGCAGACAAGTACACCAACGCTGTCAATTTCGGCGCGTCAATGACCCTGATTTTTGTTGGACCTTCTATATCCGATACAAGCAATCTCTCAAGGAAAGGCGCATTCTTAATGACCATAACGTGGAACAGCTGGCATGATCTATTCCCATTTGATGTCTTGTTGTGGGGCCAGCAAGACACATAAATCCATCGGAGATTCGTCAGGGCGATGTGGAGGCTAATGAACCCGTGGATCTGCTCAAGAAGAAGGTACTCGTGCACAGTGCAGCTGCGGAGCAGGTGCTCCATAGCCTTCTTCAAGATGACAACGTCAAAGAGGTCGAGCTGCTTGAGTTGAGGGAGAAGAAGGGCGGGCGCGGCATTAATCTGGGGAAGATAGAAGGAGCTGAAGCTCGCGCGGCGCAGCGTTGGAGTGAGGCAGAGTGCGGACGGTGGCAGAGAGCGACCGTCCAGCTTCAAAGTTGAGCTCCTCGAGCTGATCTAGGGTGGGGGATAAGATCCACTCGTTGAACTTGGGTTGGACCTTACAGTTGGTACTGAACATGCAGATGTCAAGGCGTCTAGCTGGCCCAGGGTGCGATGAAAGGATGTTGGAGACTGTAGCCATGCGTTTGCAATCCCCGTTGCAGAGGCAGCTGTCGAAGGTGAGGTTGAGGGGGATGCGGCGCCAGAGGGGGCGCCACCACCGGGAGAGCAGGGCGGTCTGCACGGCAGATTTGGTGGAGAGGAGGCCGATGATGACGAGCAGCATGTCGTCGAGGAGGCTGCTGATGAAGTCCAAACTCATCGGATGCGTTTTTGGCTCGAGCCGCCTCTGCTTGTTGGCTGCCTTGCTGTCCATCTCAACCGGCATTGACGCCAGTGTACACGTGTGCTGGTGTGTGTTGTGTGCTTGGTGTGCGCGAGTGCGTCTTTCTGTGCATGCCGCCGCGCAGTGGTGAATTGTGTGCGAGTGCTTCCTTCACGCGCAAGAAGTGTGTCCTCAATGCACCCTCAATTTACTAGCGTGCGGGGTGCTACCCCAAGTGGTTTCAACTTTGTTTACTTCACTGCGTGTCAGATAGGCCTCTAGTTTACTTATTTCCACCCACTGCCACATGGGCCAGCACACGAAGATACAGAACACGAGCTGACAAGGCAGCATGTGGACTGATTGACCGGTCAACTAAACAATGTACGGAGCTATACGCTGACAAAGTGAGCGTATAATCCGTCGGTATAAGAGTTCGAGTGAGAGGGGAGGCCCGTGAGAGATAGCAGAGAGAGAGAAGAGCTACTCCCTCCGTAATGTAGTTCCAACATTGTTTTTAAAGTCAAACTTTTGAAACTTTGACCAAGTTTATAAATAAATTACTTATATCTACAATACCAAAGATAAATGATAGTATGAAGTAAGTACATGTTGTGATGAATCTAATGATCGTTCCAGATGTAATTGTTTTTCTCCACATATACCTGGTCAAAATTTTCTGAGGTTTGACTTTTCAAAACATCCATGTGCTTATGGACGTGACAGAGTCCCTAACTAGAGAGAGAGAGAGATAAATCGAAAGAGTGAGTGAAAAAAGTGTGTGTGCGTGTGTGAAAGAGACATGGACAACACACAGTAAAAGTAGAGAAAAAGCATGTGTGTCTTATGCAAACATATCACACATGCATCTTCGACAACGGAGCAAGGTGAGGAGATAGTGTGTGGTTGTTTGGAACCGAGAGAGCAAGACCCCTAGCACGTGGCCAAGAGGGGTCTGACAAACAAGGGAGAGAGGTCGAGAGAGACGTACGGAGAAAATGTAGACATGGGGAGGAGAGAGTGTATGTTTGTCATAGAGACCCCCTGGAGATCGTGATGGGACTACATGGGTGGGAGATCGAGTGACAAGGTGTGTGTGTGATAGAAGAAGCCCCGAGAGATATCGAGATAGACGTATGGATGGAAGGAGACAATACGTGTGTTCCTGATGGCTAGTAAGAGATAATCACACTTAGGAGGGGGGAGTGCTTGTGCCCATGATGGAGTGAGGGATTATGGTAATTAGGGGGGTGCGTGTCACATGGAGAGAGAACAAGGGCGGAGAGTGTTGGATGGGTCGATATGTATAGCATGATCGAGACATGTGTATGTGTGAACCAGCGAGATATAAGGTCAGTTTGGCTTGCGTCCTGAGCATCTTTTGCCTGGCCTGGGGTTGTGGTTGGATTTCATGCACACTTGTTTGGTTGCTACCCTGTGAAAAAGAAAGCCCTCCTAGCCTGGATTCCCTTGCACTTTAATTACCCTGCCTGGACTCCAGACACTGCAAGTAGCCTGGCCCAGGCGACCGATTTCGAACGCCTGGCCGTGCCTGGTCGTGCGGCCATGAGGCAAACAGCAACCTGGATGGATATTAGCATTAAAAAATTGTTGCATGGATTGATTGATGGGACGCTGATGCTTTGCCTGGCCCAGGCATGAACCAAATGCTTCAGCACCACACAAGCCTGGCCAGGCAGAAATATTTTACATCTCACGTCCACACCAGGTAGTAATGGCGAGTAAGGCATGAGGGTTAGGTCACGAACCAAACTGACCAATAAAGTTTGAGACAGATTGAGGAGCCCCGATAAGGCTGAGTGGTGCGCCAGATAGCTGAGAGGGGGAAAGAGATATTTCATCCGCTCGATAATGTAGTGCATGTGAATTTTTTAGAAGTTTGACTTTGGAAAGTTTGATCAGGTTTACGCAAATGTTATTTATATCTACAATACCAAAGATACATCATACAAAACTACATCTCATGGTGAATCTAATGGTATATGTTTGCCGTTCTAGATGTAATTGTGTTTCTCCATGTACATGGTCAAACTTTGTGATGTTTGACTTTTCAATAAATCTATATGCTATGGACCGAGGAGAGTGCCTAAGTCGATACAGATCAAGTGTGTGTGAAGGAGAATGAGTAAGTGTGCAAAAAGAGTATGTGTGTGAAAGAGAAAGTGACAACAAACGATAAATTAGAGAGGGTGTGTTTTTTCGTTTCTTATGCGAACATATCACGCATGCATCTCCGAGATAGAAAAGCGAGGCGAGAAGATACACGAAGATAGCTAGTGTGTGATTGTTTGCAACGGAGAGAGACACCCCTGTAGCACATGTCCAATAAAGGTCTGGCCAACAAGGAACAAAGGTCGAGAGGGACACATGGAGGACATGGACGCATGGGGAGGGAGAGGGTGTGTGTTTGTGATTGAGAGATCCCCTCGAGATCGTTAGGGGACTATATGGGTGGGAGATCGAGGGAGGTGCGTGCGTGATACAAAGATGCCCCGAGAGAAATCGAGATAGACCATGCAGATGTTTGTGATGGAGACTAAGATTAGCTAGTCATATACATATAGGGGGGACTGCGTGTGCCTACAATTGAGTGATAGACCATCATACTTAGCTAGCTAGGCATGAGATTGTGTGTCTGTGCGTGTGAGATGGAGAGAGAACGAGTGAGAGAGATAGAGTTTTAGATGGGTCTATCGAGTGCGAGTGAGATATGCTTGTGTATGTGTGACCCAGGTATATGGATAGTTTGAGAGAGAGGGGTAAGAGCTCTGAGACGACAGAGTGGTGCGTGAGAGAGTTACGGGCAACAAGCCAAGGAATTTGTGTGTGTACGATGAGTGCACCCAAGATATGTAGCTTGGACTAGCTAGAGTATCATACATAGTGTGTGAGAGAGACCTATAGATGGAGTATATGTGCATGCGAACTAGAAAGATCCCCCCCACACACAAAAAAAGGAGAGAGAGATGGAGAGAAAGGGAGAGGGACCAACAAGGTTTTTGTGTCGGATGCTTGCGACAGAATTGAAGATTGTCGAAGAGAGAGAGAGAGAGAGAGAGAGAGAGAGAGAGAACAGGAGTCCGGGAGAGGGGGAGGTCGCGTTTTATGTATGAAAGACGGATATAAACCATGTTTCGATATACACTTGCTTTCAAATATTTAAATTGGAGAACATGTTGTCTGCAATCCACACTTGAGCGGATATATGCATATATCAAACAAGTTCATTAATTTGACTTTCAACATGTTCATGGAGTACTATAATACAGTACAACATGCTACTCGATTGAGGTGTTCAATTTTGCATTTAGTTCACTATTTTGACCTAGTAAACCAGTTATTTCATTGAATCGAGATATTTCATTTTGGGTTTGATACGCGTTTTTGAGTGGGTCAACTATTTGTCTTATAGTAAATCGCTAGCAACGAGCATGTAAAAACACATTACTCCCGAGCATCATCTCTCCATCTAAAAAAGAAGTGGCAAGCTAATATTTAAAAATTTGATTCGAATCGACTTGGTAAGGTAGACGTGGATGCTCGTTCTCCCAAAATTTGAACGAACCGTTAAACATCCTCTGCTCGGTGGAATTCGCCCGAGCAAATAAATGGGAGACGCAAAATTACCGTCCTATGTGGGACACGCATCAATTGGCCCGTTGTACATCGAGGGTAGGTTCGTAACTTCATCCAAGTGTGCCTTCTCCTCGGCCAAAAGGACTTGTGCCGAATAATTCATAAACCATGGTCGGCAAAACACGCTCTCCTCGCTCGAAATAGCTCGCGCCCACTATTTCAAAACACGCTCTCCTCGCCCGAAATCGCTCGCGCCCACTATATTTCAAAACACGCCCTCCTCGCCCGAACTCGCTCCCGCCCACTATTTGGGGAGAAGCAAAGTTACTCTACTATCCCCGACCCTCAGTACACAGACCCAAGCCAAGAAGCCTAAAGGCAGGGGTAGAACTGTAACTCCCGCTCACATTTCAGACAAATGTGTCCGTAAGACATGGTTCCACTCCCATCCCAATCCCCTCCCCATTCATACCTCATGGGCGCCAAATCACCTTCTCCACGAGAAGCTCCCTTCTCCCGAGCCGCAAAACCTCAGCCCCTCCTCCATGGCGCACCCCACCGCACCAATTTCACAGTTGCCCTCCTCCCTAATGCCGGAGACGCTGTCCATTTGCTGTCGTTCACTGGGCCGTGTGCCTCTTACTCCGTGCTGCTAGAGCTGCCTCGACGACAGCCGTGTGAACCATACCGGAGCCGATTCACCCCCGCCGTTGTTCACGGTGCCAGAGCGGCTCCTACTTCGGATTCGTCCAGAGTCCCAGCGCTGCTTCCCCGTAGCCGTCGACCATCGCGACATCACTGTTTCCCTGCCGCCGGTCGCCACCACAACCGCGCCGGCCTCACTGACTCGGCAGCTGGACCTGCCTACTTCACCATGCCGCCAGATAGGTCACACCCTCATCTCAAATCACTTTATTTAGGCATCAGTTGTCTGAATTTTTATTCTGCGCCAATCGATTCCCAATGGGAAGCAGCACCCCTCGAGGCGGCGGAGCTCCTAGGCTGCCGGTTGGCTAGTGTCTAACGTGAGGGTGCAAGGCCGCAATTTCGCCGCGGAAGCAGCGCTTAGATGGTTATCTTAGAGTTGCGTGGGTTAAAGGTACTGCCGCCGCCGGATCTAGATGACGGGGAGTCTTTGTGGATTGGCCTAGGGGCGGCGCAACCACGGCAGTGCGGTGGGGTAGGGAGCGGGGTTTTGGCCGGGGCCACGAACGGCGGAGGCAGGCTGCTCTGCCGTTGGTCGCTGGCTCTTCGGGGAAAATTCTGAACAGTGTCAGTCGGGAGGCACAAGACGGCCATCAAGCCATCAGGCGTAGATCGGACAGTACCAAAATAAAATAAAATCGTGTGACCCCAATTTAGTCTTCAGTCAACAGATGTGTGACCACTCTCGTACCTTGATGTTGATCTCTTAGTGTATTTCTTCATATCAAAGAGATATGTCGTTCTTAACATTATGCGTTATCTGCATCTTAAGACACATCGTCTTCCGACTCACCACAGCTGCTCCAACAAGGGAAGCATACACCAGAAGGGAGCTATAGTCCCCACTCAACAGTTCCTTGCATCGAATGCGCGTGCCCGATATGGACAACCACAACAACTGCAGGCCCATCCACAAGTCAGCACATGATGCTCACTCCTATCGATGGCGGCCAGATAGGATGTACCCTCATCTTACTTGTGTGCAAAACTTATGGCTTTGTTATTCATTTAAGCATGGAAAATAGATTATCACATTTCACTATATATTCATGATGATCTCTTACGGGTCTTGTTCGGGAGTTAACGTTGTTCCATAGTTCAGCTAAGATACTTGTTCTTTAGGTAACACTATTCCATAGTTATCATCCATCAGCCAATGCTATCCCACAGGCTGGTGATTATAGTATTAAACCACTTCTAGTATTACCTATGTTGTTCTGTAATACTTTTGTGTGCCATCTATTTAATCTCGAGTACAAATGATACATATTCTGTAGCTTTCATCTGTGTTCTCCCTTTAGTTTATGAGACCTGTTGCTGCTAGTTAACCCCAGTCCTACTATTTATGTCGTCTCCTATAGGCACTCATTACATAAATCTAACTACTAGTTGTCTTCCATGCATGTCAGATATAATTGCACACACTGATATATCCACAAGAACCTCACGGAGCAATGTAAAGGCCAATAAACTTGATGTCAATGATACCCAATATGATGGAACATGTAAAGGCAGTTCTTGAGAAGACTTGCAGAAAGATGATGAATCCTCTTCACCCCACAAGGTCCTTGCTCTAACTTGGCCTGTGATATGGGTACAACATGCATATAATGTCCTGGAGTGTATCTACTCTGTTGCAATGCCATGTGCTTAGCATGCTGATCATGCATGTAAATATGTCATGCCTTCCTGTTTTTCAGTACCTTCATGATAACATGTAATCAAATTCAAGTATTGTCATTCTACTCTATCGCAATGCCATCTGCTTAATTTGGACATCATGCTTCTGAATATCTTATGCATTGTTATTCATTAGTATGTACTTCATCTGTCGACCATACCATGTTTTTTTACATTGAAGTGATGTTCTAGTGCTCTGTTGCAATGCCATCTTAGTTTCCCAATCATACACATGTATGTTGGCTTAGTTTTTTCTGTACGTATTCCGCTAGCATATAGTTTTACATTCAACTAGTTTTTTTTTGCTGTGTTGTCCTGTCGTATCCCTAGCTCTTACACCATACTCCCTCCGTCCGGATTACATGTTGCCGAAATGGATAAAAAGTATGTATCTAGAACTGAAATACGCCTAGACCCATCCATTTTTTTCGGATGGAGGGAATACATGTCAATATGTCATGCCTTTCTATTCTTCAGTACCTATTCCATCTCTCTGTTGTAGCATGTTTTATAATTAAAGCACCATTCTTCTATACAAGGCATGCAAGAGGAAGACGACTATGTTAGAATCTGAAGGGTTACAAACAAGGCCTTTGCAAAAGATCCAAACGCCAGGAGATAATAAACCAACTCCAGTTTTTATAGGTACTGCTCCAGCACAGAGAAACCCAACTCCTACTCATAATAAGCAGATTCCAGTGGCCAAAGAACTATTCCGCTCCAGTCCAGCAAAAATATGTCAACTCCATTCTAAGAAGCGTGTGCATATCCTTGCATCATGAAATTTTATAGCATGCTGATCATATTTCCTACATGTTTCTTACCCATCTCTCTTTTAGAAAATAAGCTTAACAGATTGAAGAATTTCTGCACTGGTATCGTATGTGAGGAAAGATTCTTGCAGGAATTCTCTGTGCTCCAATGCAGATGTAAGTACCTGTTGTATATCATTATATTTTTACATCAGCATGTATTTTGTTAATCGGCGTGAATCCAACCTTTATCTAATATAAATTTAGTTGTAGCAAAATGTATGATTAAAGGCCACAATGTTGATTTTTGTAAGGAAAACTGCCTGGTAGTTTTGCATCCTGAGCTGCATGAGTGTACTATCTCATATCAGTGGGTTTGAATACTTTGGTTCTGGAGTGGGTTTTTAGTGTTTTTTACTGTGTTGTCCTATCGTATCCCTAGCTCTTACATCATACTCCGGATTACATGTCACAGAAATGGATAAAACTGGATGTATCTAGAACTGAAATATGCCTAGACCCATCCATTTATTTCCGGATGGAGGGAATACATGTCAATATGTCATGCCTTTCTATTCTTCAGTACCTATTCCATCTCTGTTGTACCATGTTTTATAACTGAAGCACCATTCTTCTATATAAGGCATGCAAGGGGAAGACGGCTATGTTAGAATCTGAAGGGTTACAGACCAGGTCTTTGCAAAAGATCCAAACTCCAGGAGATAATAAACCAACTCCATTTTTCATATATACTGCTCCAGCACAGAGAAACCCAACTCCCACTGGTAATAAGCAGATTCCAGTGGCCAAAGAACTAGTCCGCTCTAGTCCAGCAAAAGAATGTCAACTCCATTCTAAGAAGCGTGTGTGTATCCTCGCATCATGAAATTTTATAGCATTCTGATCATATTTTCTACATGTTTCTTACCCATCTCTCTTTTAGAAAATAAGGTTAAACGACAGAAGACTTCCTCCATTGGGATCGTATTCGAGGAAAATATCTTGCAGGAATTCTCTATGATCCAATGCTGATGTAAGTACCTGTTGTATATCACTATATTTTTACATCAGCATGTATTTTGTTAATCGGCGTGAATCTAACCTTTATCTTATCTAAAATTAGTTGTAGCAAAATGTTAAAGGCGCCAATGTTGATTTTTGTAAGGAAAACTGCCTGGTAGTTTTGCATACTGAGCTGCATGAGTGTACTATCTCATATCACGCACATTACTGAATTGTAGTGCTTCTCTGGTTGCCCATTCATTCATTGTGTCAATGTTGCTTTCATATTGACTTACCTGGCTAATGATAGCTGTGCCATATTGTGTTAATTTGGTGTATGCTAGTTGCCCAAACGTTCGTTGTGTCAATGTTGCTTTTCTATTATCTGACTTGGCCAATGATAGCAATGCTAGTGTGTTAATTTGGTGCAGGCTGTTGAAGATAAGAAGACAAACTCTGAAAACAGCAAGGCAACCCCATTGTTTCTTTCTAATAAATCTAGGCCAGGTAATATGGCAATAACTCATGATTAATCTGTTTGGTTCCCCTCCTAATCTTTGTTATGATGCAGTGGTCGAGACACTCTTCACTATCAATAATACAAGCCTGCCAAAATTGCCATCTGAATCTATTCAGTACCCTCTGTCTCGAATGCAACGGAATAAATGTATGTTTGTGAACCAATTAATGGATGAAGCAATGATGGAAATGGTGGATGAATCAGAGGTGCAGAGTCATACGACACAACAACTGATCAATGTTTTCGGAGACAATGTAGCAAAGCAGCAAGAACTTGCCCACATGCTTATGGGCGTCATCTGTGCTGAGGTTGCAGATTGTGACGTTGTAGATGGTTAGGTTCGGCTCATTTATTTGCACTGGCATCAATCGTTGATTTCCTAGTGGATGTAATTTCCTATAATATATGCTGGATGTGCAACATTATTCCCTGTATGCCGTACCTTTGCTTGATCGGTTTTGGTCCTGTGCATAATTGCTCGTCGTAATGGGCTCAAATTATCTAATTTGGCCTAAAGACATGTACGAACTTTAGTGGGCCCATTAAGTTAATGGGCCGTTACTAGGCCGAAAGTTAATTGTTGGCCCTCTTACCTCCCGGGTCGTTAACAGGCCGACATCGAAGCGGGCAACCGGTGGGCCCAACTGATTTCATGGGCCGTTAACAGGGCGTTGCTAAGTTTGGGCTACATATGGCCCAACAATAATGTAGGCTTTTAGCAGGCTGAAAGAGACAGCGGGCTTGTACTAGACCATGAAGAGCATGCGCCGCTAAGAGGCCGAAAGTCAGGTCGTATTGTAAATGGCCCAACTGTGTTGTGGGCCTTTAGCAGGCCGAAAGAGAAACCGAGCTGGCATTGGACCATGAAGGGCATGGGTCGTTAAAAGGCCAAAACTAAGGTCCGACTACAAATGGCCCAACTCATTTATGGTCCGTTAATAGGCCGAAAGGCACACAGGGCCGGGAATTGGCCCAACACTTAAATGGGTCGCTAAAAGGCCAAAACTCAGGTCTGACTACAAATGGCCCAACTGATTTATGGGCCATCAACAGGCTGAAAGAGACACCTTGCCGGAAATTGGCCCAACACTTAAATGGGCCGCTAAAAGGCCGAAACTCAGGTCCGACTACAAATGGCCCATCTAATTTATGGGCCGTCAATAGGCTGAAAGACACACCGGGCCAGAAATTAGCCCAACATTTAAATGGGTCGCTAAAAGGCCAAAAGATGTACATCCTGAAAATTGGCCCATCCATTGAATGGGCCGTTAACAGGCCGAAATCTCATCGGGCCGATATTGAGCCCAAATATATAGCGGGCTGTTAACGGGCTCGAACTGACGATGGGCTGCAATGGTGTCAAATCTTTAACGGGTCGTTGACGGGCCGAAATGGCACATCTCGTATGGGCCAATGGGCTTAAATGGACCTGACACAAGTAGGCCTTATATGGGCCGGCCTGCTAATTTTTACTGGGCCGGCCTTTTTCACCGGAATGGGCCACTATTGGGCCGTGCCATGTGTCGACCTATCATAGGCGCCTCCTATCCAATGAGTGGATGACATCTGTCCCAACGGTGAGGCAACATGTGTTTCCTGCGGCCAATGATGATTTTACACGTGGAAAATCCCCATTGGTCCGGGCTGTTAACGGGTTATCGGATCCAAAACCGGACCAGATAGCTTAACGGCATTCCATTACGATGGATGCCACGTGTCGGTCACCCTTGAAGAAAGAACTTCTGTGACGCGCGATTTATCATCATGAAAGTGGACACTTTCGTGATGATAATTTTGGTAATGTCATGGAACACTTCTACGACAGCACATGTATGACTATATTGATTCTGTCATAAAATCGTTATGGATGTACATGCATGACAAAAAATGCGACCTACCGTGACAAACACGTATCATCATGGAAGTGTATTTTTTTGTAGTGTATGTATTGTTGCTACTAAGGATAACAAGATGAGATCTATATCTGCCGCAATAGATAAACGGATCTCGTCTACATCATGTCGTCGTTCTTATTGCATTACTCTGTTTTCTCATGAACTTAATACACTAGATGCATGTTGGATAGTGTTCGATGCGTGGAGTAATAATGGTAGATGCAGGCAGGTGTCGGTCTACTAATCTTGGACGTGATGCCCATATAATGATGTAAGGGCATGTCCATCCCTAAGGTGTTTTGGTGATTGATGACAATGCTTTTGCGGACTAATCGTGTGCCTTGAGTATTTCAGTTGCTTCGTTGTTAGGCACAAGACGGTTTGGTAACCCTCGAAGACTTTTGAAGACAGTGGTGTGCTACACCTCTTTTGGTGGATTTGAGTTGTATGATAGCCGTTCTATTAAGAGGGGGTCCACTGTGGAAAGGTTTGGGTGGAATCATCACGTACACGCTTCTTCCTTTACCCCGCCTTTCCCATTGCGCTTTGGAGCATCCTCCGTAATTTCCTCGTCTGTGCAAAAAGATGGATTCCTTTAGTGCTGCTAGTGAGGCCTGCGGTAGTACTGCTTCCAGGAGCGGTAGTACCGCAGGACCCTGCGGTAGTACCGCAAGCCCTTGCGGTAGTACCGCAGGCGTCCATGATAGTACCGCTCCTACGGAGCGGTAGTACCGTGGCCTCTAGCCAGGCTCAGCCTCTCTTGCAGTTGTAGGGAGCGGATGTAATTTTTTACTTCCGTGCCCTACGCGGTAGTACCGCCCCAGGTGCGCGGTAGTACCGTGAGTCCTGGTCCGGCTAGGTAGCACGAGCGGAAGTAGGGGCGGATGTAATTTTTACATCCACTCCCCGCGCGGTAGTACCGCAAGTCAGGCGCAGTAGTGACGTGTCGGGTTTTTGCACCGTTCGATTTTTCAGCGGAAGTAGACACTGATGTATTTTTATTCATCCGTGCCCTTCCTCGCCTAGTCCATCCTGGCCTTGCGGTAGTACTGCAAGGGGGACCGGTAGTACCGTGTCAGCGGCAGTACCGCTCTCAGCCGTGGCGGCTCTGGCCTGGTCTAGCCCCTGCCCCTGCAGCGGTAGTACCGTGACCCCTCACGGTAGTACCGTGAGACCGTGCGGTAGTACCGCCTGTTTGGTGTGGTAGTTACGCGGGTCGCGGGCTGAATAAGTGGATAACAGTTGGTTTTGTCCCCCCACTATAAAAGGGGGTCTTCTTCTCCAAGAAGACTTACCTCTTCCATCCCCAAGCTCCATTGCTGCTCCGAGCTCCATTTTCGCCCGATCTCTCTCCCTAGCCAATCAAACTTGTTGATTTGCTCGGGATTGGTTGAGAAGGCCCCGATCTACACTTCCACCAAGAGAAATTTGATTCCCCCCACTTATCCCTAGTGGATCTTGTTATTCTTGGGTGTTTGAGCACCCTAGACGGTTGAGGTCACCTCGGAGCCATAGTCCATTGTGGTGAAGCTTCGTGGTGTCATTGGGAGCCTTCGATTAAGTTGTGAAGATTGCCCCAACCTTGTTTGTAAAGGTTCGGTCGCCGCCTTCAAGGGCACCAACAGTGGAATCATGGCATCTCGCATTGTGTGAGGGCGTGAGGAGAATACGGTGGCCCTAGTGGCTTCTTCGGGAGCATTGTGCCTCCACACCGCTCTAACGGAGACGTACTTCCCCTCAAAAGGAAGGAACTTCGTAACACATCCTCGTCTCCACCGGCTCCACTCTTGGTTATCTCGCGCCTTTACTTTTGCAAGCTTACTTGTGTTGTATCCCTTGCTTGCTCGTGTGCTTGTTGTTGTTGCATCATATAGGTTGTTCACCTAGTTGCATATCTAGACATCCTATCTTGATGCAATGTTTAATTTGGTAAAGAAAAGCTAAAAATTGTTAGTTGCCTATTCACCCCCGCCCCTCTAGTCAACTATATCGATCGTTTCAAATGACCATTGCCTGGATATCGTCTTGATTATTTGAAGTTCTAACAATTGCCCAACAGTAATTATATTCCCACCGTTTGCTATTTTTCTCGAGAGAAGCCACTAGTGAAACCTATGGCCCCCGGGTCTCTTTTCATCATATTTGCCTTTGCGATCTCTTTTCTCTTGCATTTATTTTCATATCCTAAGCAGCTATTCTGTCCGACGGCGAACTCCATCAATCCGAGGCTCTTTCTCTCACATAATTTCGCCCGCCCGTTCTACTTCTGTGCCGGAGGAAATGAGATTCGAACCCATTGTCGGATATCGGGTTCCAGCAAAACCCTTAAGGTTCGAACTCTGGGGTGCGCATGAAGATCTTCTCCCTACCGATGCACGCCCCAAAACCTCGCCGTGATTCTAGCTAGCACAACGAACAGCACAAGAGACACAAGATTTATACAGTTCGGGCCACAGTTGTGGTGTAATACCCTACTCCTGTGTGTGGTGTGGTGGATTGCCTCTTGGACTGATGATGAACAGTACAGAGGAAGAACAGCCTCGCGAGGGGTGTTCTTGTGGTGGTGAGGTGCTCTACTTGGGAAGGATTCGATCCAGCTTGCCTTCTACTGTGGTGGCTATCTCTATTTATAGAGGCCTTGGTCCTCTTCCCAAATATTTAGCGGGAACGGGGCCAACAACGGCCATTTTGTAAGGGGACAACTAGTATAGGCTATCCTGACAAAAGGTGGTCTTCGACTGCCAAAGGCACTGGTGATGACGCTGTCTTGGGCTCCACGGTGACCTCCGTCCTGCCGTCCTGCTGGTCTTGGTCTCGTTGCACCAATATGAAAACCTTTGCTTGATGCATCGGTACTCCACGCCTGCTCTTGCCCCTTTTGTACCAAAGAGGAAACGAGGACACTGCGCAGGCTGGTGCCCGCCTGGTCTTGATCGTCATGGTTTGCGTCATGAGCACCTCGCGAGGTACCCCCTACCTTGATCTCTCCGCCTCCTCGCGAGCCTGCCTGGTGAGGCCGCCCCTGAGGAGGCCTTATGTTGCCCTCCTCGTGAGGTTTGGCCCCTCGCGAGGGTCTTGAACTTGGGTTGATGAAGACGGGCCATACTGGGCCACCGCTAAGCCAAGCTGCAGGTCGCAAGCAGGCAAGTCTGGGGACCCCCATTCCCAGAACGCCGACAGTAGCCCCCGGGCCCAATGCACGCTCGGACTTGGCTTAGCAGCGAAGCCAAAGGGCAAGTGCGGAGCGCCGCGGGCCCCAACAGCCTGAGGCCTTGGTCGCTGCATGGCGGTTCATTGGACGTGGGCATCTCCGCTTCCCCACGCTGCCTCGGCAACTGCCCGATTTGCGAGTCCCTGCTGCATGTAAAAAGAGTCATCATTAACTGTGATCGTGGAGGCCGACGGTTGGCCTCCCTTGGACTATAAATGAGGGGGGCGAAAACCCCCGTAGCACATCTCCCCTCACCCCGCCTGCTTCTTCTCCTTCCTCGCTCCGGTTGCTTGCAGCATCCCATGGCGCCCGTGAAGAGGTTCTCGGCCGCGGAAAAAGGGAAGGCTCGCCAAGAAGGGCCTGGCTCTCCTCCGCCCAAGCACGGCCGTGGTCGTCCCCGCAAGCATCCCGCGACTCCTGTCGCGGCTCCACGTGGTCGCGGTGGTGGCCCTTCGGGCGGTGGTGGCCGCCCGTATCGGGGCAGCCTAGTCGGTGGAGGAACACGTGTCGTGGCTGCGCGGCCTCCTCGGCTGCGCTTCCATTCGGCAGAGTTGCTTCCGGAGTTTATTGTGTGGTCGGACAACCCGGCCGGCAACTGGCTCCAGCTCTCCCGCTTCTTCGCCGGCAAATTGTCGACGGGCTCTGGCTGCAGGCGGACGGCTGCTGTAGCAAGGCCTCCTGGGTCGCGATGGCGATCTTCGTCGCCGGGAACGTGGCCCTGGCCCGAGGTTGGCAGACGTTTTCCCGCGCGCGTGGCCTGGGCTGGCGGTGCACCCTCCACTTCAAGTACGACGGCGATGCGACCCTCTACGTGAGGGTGTTCGGAAAATATGGCCGCCGTGCTGGGTGCTGCCCTGAAGATGATGACGGCGACGAGGTGCTTGGCCTTGGCGATGGTCGTGATGAGGGCGAAGGCGAACCCGCTCCTGGCGGCGCCCGTAGCTCGCCGAGCTTTAGCGGCTCCTCCTCCGGTGACAGCTCGTCCAGCGGTGGCCGCGATCAGCCACCACGTCGCCGCGCCCGCTTCGAGGGCGGTAGCGGGTCGTCCCGTCGCCACGCCCCAGTGAAGCACGAGGCGGAGTCTGATTGAGCTCGGGAGGACGATGTGGATCCCTCCTCGCAAGTTGTCGCGAGGTGCGCGTCGTTTTATTTTGTTTTTCTCCTTTTCCTGCATTGAGAGAGAGAGAGAAGTATGGAGCCCCGTGGGGGGATGCAACAGACTATGATCCCTAATTATCGTGCTACATTTATCACCCCTGTGTCGTGTTATGGTGTTGCGGTTATGTGCCTGCGCGTAGGAACAACTTAGCTCGGGATATTTGCAGTAGTTTTTGCCTCGCGAGGTACCTGCTCGAGGCCTCCTGGGCGTCTTAAGATCTGCAAAGATCAGTTGGGAGAATAGTTTCCGAACCTTGGTCGCGAGGGTTGCTGGCTTAGGCCCGGCGCTTTGTGTCGCGATGCCCGTGGGGCACGGACCGGGAGGGGTGCTCCCGTTGTGAACTTGAACGAGGGAGCCTCGCGAGAACCGGGCGAGAAAAGGCTCACGAGGGCGCCCGCATAGCCCCTCGCGAGGTTTGCGCGCGGGCGCGAGAGAGAGAGAGAGAGAGAGAGAGAGAGAGAGAGACAAACAAAAGCATAAAGCAGAGAGCAGGGGCAGAAGACAGCAAACAGTACTAGAAGCAACTCCAATAAAGGTTCAAACAAGAGAGGACAAGCCAACTGTGGAAAGCAAATGAAAAGCCACTTCCGGCACCTAGTCTAGTCTTTGACGTCTTCTCACCAGTGCGGAGCTAAGTACAGCTCCATCTCATTATTACGTGAGAGTGTCACGGGCGGTGAGCTTCACAGGCGTTGGGCCTTCTTCACAGGCACCTGGCCTTTCTTGGGGCTACGACACTACAAGAAATATGTCAATTTGCGACCATTACTATTGGTCGCTGAAAGATCATTATTTTTCATTTGCGACCTTTTTGTGACCAAAAACTAATGGTCAAAAGTGGACGGTCGTTAATGGAAATTAACGATCTTCTTTGTGATATGTAAAAGGTCGTTGATTGTACGACCAAATTTTAGGTCACTGGCAGCCTCCCCAAGCTACATAGGATCCAGCGTGGCAAGCTGACGTGGATAAGAATCAGCCCGGTCCAATTCGGTGTTTTACATGGGCCAAGCCCATTAATTCAGCCTTTTTATATTTTTTCCTATTAATTTTAGTCAGCCACATGGGCCAGGCCCAACATTTCAGTCTTTTTATCATTTTTTCTGCCAAATTATGTTTAACCAAATAAGTCCAGCCCAATGTTTTTCAGACTTTTTCTTTCCTGGGCCTTGGCCTTTCCACATTCATTTTTTTCGTTTTTTTACCCAAAATATTTGTCCAATATAATTTGATCCTTGGCCTCTTTAAGGTCCAACTCCATTCCATTTAACGAACATTCTCAAACCAGTTTGAATAACAATATGAATCACCACCAATTAGCTGAATATTACAGAAATATTTCAAAACTCACATTCTACAAATTTCCATCACATCCGTATTTTATACAGATCCAAGCAACATACAACATTACGTATTCAAGCATTCAGCTGCTGAAATACTCTAGAACAGGAAAGAATAAATAGAACTATCTAGTGCTTCACAACAAGACAACATGTAGTCTGCTTCTTCCAGTACTGCTTCTTCCTTAGCCATGACAGGCTGATGCAAAACATCTGAGCATTCAAAAGAGAACAAAAGGTATGTCACTAATATAAGAAATATTACACGAATACTTTTAAAATAAAAACTAAAGACACATGAGTATTTTATCATTCTACGTATTATTGTTTTAACAAGATCATTCTACTTATCTGGAATATGCCTGTTCATCAAAATTGGGAATTGAATTGGCACATATGAAAAACTTAGAATCAAACAAGCATGGAATGTTTTCATCTTGCAATCTACTCAGGTTTACTAATGTGTGTGTCACATGATACATGCATCAAGCATAAGGACATCAAGCATAAGGCCCATATCTGTTCAGCAAGATGAGTACATACCTTACTTTGTGTCGATGCGATGGAAGGGGCTGCACTTGAGCATATGGTCCGCATCATCGTTGACGCTAGACGTCGCATGTACTTGTCCATTTAGAAGTATGCCATGCAAAAGGTTACACATGCAAGTATTAGCATAAAGTAGAGTTTCTACAGTACATGCAAGCTTTAGATATGAAGGACCAAGCAAACTGTTCTGTAAATATCTAAAGTTACAGAAAAGCATGTATTGGCCAATTAGCAAGAACATGGGTAAATCACATAACTAAGTACAATTCAAAATCCTAGCTGCCACAAAATTTCTTTAGCCAAGAAAATTTATATAAAAGATCTTTTTGCAATACAATTATCTTATGTACATATGAATGACACCCAAGTAATTTGAGATGGAAACAAGTACATCTAGCAATCTAACATGTATAGTGGCACCAACAAAAGAGAAAGACACAGAAGAATTTTAGCTTTACATAATGTTTACAAGAACAGGACCCTGATACAGGATTTAGCTTGTCCTCAACACTGTTAACAAGGTACTGAAAGTAGCTATGTGCATCAGCCTCAAAAAGTTTTATCATGAATTGGTTGCTTTTACAAACTGTACTATATTTCTGGACAGGAAACTAAATAGACGGCTCCTCTCAAACCGTACATCCAAACGACGCAAATAAGTACTCTACGGAAACCTTAGAACATGTTTTACAACTCATATGTAGAGGCCAATTTGAAATTGTGAGCATAACAAACTCGTTTTTCAGTTAGAAGCTCGCTGCCCAAATCTGTCAGGTAGTGCAGTTTTTCAAATGAACCAAATTCAGTTTACACAGAGGTAATGTCAGGACCCCGACTCAATGCCACATCGATCTAGCATGTAACACCTCATATCACTTTGCGGCCTCACGCACGGTATTCCCACGGGTGTCGCCTTACCTTTGCCCGGGACCGTTTGCGTCTTTTGGCACACGTATATGATAGTGTCGCTAGCATCCATATGATAACGAGCCCGGGCTGACATGGCTAGTCGTAAACCCAAAGCGGCCCAAACTTACAGGGACAGGCATCCATGACCCAACATCGAACGTGTCGGTCATCAGCGAGTGAATCCAGGCTGTAGCACTGGGCTAGCAGGACTCCGGTGAACCGGGCTGTAGCGGGCTAACAGGACTCCGGTATTCATCGTCTGACATTTCCCCGAAGGGACAGACACAGGAACGAAGAAGGACACATGCCGGCCAGCCTAAGTGTTTCGGAGCAGTAGCAAGCTACCATGGCTCAGTGGAACCACTAGGAGACATTTCCCGGTAAGAGAGGCTACTAAGGATAAACAACTAGATAGCCAGATCCCACACATACCAAGCATTTCAATAACATACACACAATATGCTTGATATGTGCAAATACAACATGGCATCACAACATGACTCTACGACTCAAGTATTTATTCATTAGGCTCCGAGGAGCGAGATATTACAAACATGGGTCTCATGACCCAACAATCAGAGCATACAAATCAAAGCACAAGCGGAAGCTATCATGTCTGGGTACAGACATCTATAACTGAAAAGGGCTGAGAAGCCTAACTATCTACCAGATCCTGCCGGGGCACAAGATCGTAGCTGAGGTAACAAGCTAAACGTCGAAGTCCACGCGAAACTACTAGTGAGACCGAAGTCTCTCTGCAAAAACATAAAATAGGCAAACGTGAGTACAAATGTACCCAGCAAGACTTACATCAGAACTAACTACATATGCATCATTATCAACAAAGGGGATGGTGGGGTTTAACTGCAGCAAGCCAGCTTTGACTCGGTGGCTATCCTGAACTACGACTGCAATGTAACTCTTTTGAGGTGGCGCACACGAGTCCACATATTCACCATATCAATACACCACTATGGATCCGCTCTCGTTCCCCTACAAGAACGCCATCCATAGCACTCATGCTTATCTTGCGTATTTTAGAGTATCCACTTTCACTTGTCTATGAACTGATATAAGCAACCTAGAAGTCCTTTACCGCGGACACGGCTATTCGAATAGATGATATTAACCCTGCAGGGGTGTACTTCTTCATACATGTTTCCACCACTTAGCGTCTGCACACGACATGTGCTCGGCAGACTTCAAGCGAAAGCCGACGTGGGTGTAGACCACGACCTACCTAAAGACTCAAGTCTCTAGTCCAGGTTTATCGCCTATTCGGGTTCCATCCATGAGGAGATCCGGCTGGAGTTTCGCTCACAGCCCCAAACGATGTGAACAGGGTTCCCGAGATACCAAACGGGCATCCGGTACACCGTGCCACGTGCCTACCGCATCACAGCCCACCCCTACGATCAGCGCTGCGCACGGCCTCCAGCATACTACAAACACCAGAAACTACTTGCAACTCCTGGACAGAGGACAAGGGTGAATAAGAAGTCGAGCGGGGTCATATTTCAGGGCCCAATGTATGGTAGTAACTGAATCATGGATCACAAACACAGAACTCAGTTCCTGAGGACGGCTTCAATGAGACAACCCACCATGTACTCCTACATGGCCTCTCACCGCTACCTTTACCAAATCGTGTTCACACACTTAGCTCACACATAGTAGGACATGTTCACACACCTCTAATTCATCCCCGATGAATCAGACCTGACTCAACTCTAAGCAGTAGCAGGCATGACAAACAAACATGAATGAGTAGGCACAACAGGGCTCAAACAACTCCTACTCATGCTAGTGGGTTTCATCTATTTACTGTGGCAATGACAGGTCATGCAAAGGATAAAGGGGTTCAGCTACCGCAGCAAGTAACAAATGAATCGTTGTTGTCCTAATGCAGTAAAAGAGAGCAGGAGCGAGAGAGTAGGATTGTATCGGAATGAACAAGGGGGTTTTGCTTGCCTGGCACTTCTGAAGATAACATTGAGTCTTCATCAGTGTCAACGATCACATCATCGGTATCACGTCTATCGAGAGGGGACAAATACCGGCAACACAGAAGGGAACACAATCAATGCAATGCACAATATGATGCATGGTCATGACATGGCAAAATGAATGTGTTATGAGCTAATGCAACTAGCAATAGATTAAATGAAGTTGGTTTGAACACAAGACTCAAATTCAAACTCCATATGTGATTATTCAAATGCCATTTAAATTATTTGTGCTAAACAGCAGCTATAAGTTGTTCTAACATGCATGAAAATGGTACAGATGGATTCCTTGAATTTTTCTGATAAATTTTCATATATAAATTATTTAATTTGGAGTTACGGTTGAATTTCTATGAATTTTAGAAGTTTAGGACATTTTCTGAAATTTCCTGATTATTTTAAATCCAGAAAATACTTATTGCGTCAGCCCCACGTCACAGTGACGTCAGCAGGGTCAACTGGCCGCCCAGGTCAAACCTGACTAGTGGGGTCCACTGGTCAGTGACCCAGTCAACTAACCAGGTTAGTTAGCCCTAACTAACTTAGTTAGCCGGGCGGGGCCCGCATGTCAGTGGCCTATCTAATTAGCTAGGTTAATTAACGCTAACTAATCTAACACTAATCAACCAGGCGCCTGGGCCCACACGTCAGGGGGTCAAACCCCGGGTCAACTCGCCGGAGTTGACCCGCGGCTCGTCGCCGGCGGAGCCAGAGACGGCGGAGGGGGTCGGAAATCCTCCTCCGGCGACCAAAACAGTGGCAGCGATCACCTACGCGTAGCTGGCGCTCAGCCGCATCCATCTAGGCAAGCGGGAGGGGCTGAGGTCGAACGGGCTCGCCGGAATCGAGCTCGCGGCGGCGGCCGGAGCTCGGGGTTGGTGCGGGTTTGCGCTAGGGGGCACGGCAGGTCGCACGGGTGGGCGCGCTCGGCTCCTGGAAGGGTACTGAGCACGTTGCCGTGCTCAGGAGTTAGCTATGGTGGCTCTAGCACCGTCTGCGACATCACCGGCGGCGAGGAACTGTCGGCTCCGACAGTCGGGGCGGTTAGAAGGCACGGACGGGCACGGGCAGAGAGGGGAAATGGACAGGGGCTCACGAGGGGTCGGGAGAGAAGCTCGGTGGGCTCGGGGAAGCCTCTGCAACGGCGAATTGACGACGGTGATCTCCGGGCACCGGAGATCAAGACGACGACGCTCCGGTCGACTGCGGCCTCCTCTGGTCGCGTGCGTCGCGTGTGTAGCTCCACGGGGTCAGGGCGGAGCTCAGGGATGCATAGTGGGAGCGAGGGGGTGGCTGTGGCCCCGGTAAACGGCGTCGGCGGCGATGGGCTCCGCTCGGGAGCGTGAGGGAGAGAGAGCAGAGGAGAGGGAGGAGCGAGGGAGAGCTACGGGAGAGTGAGAGAGGTCGTGGGGAACGAGGGGGGGAGTGCGTGGCTCCCTCGGGTGCCTCCAGCGGCGAGCAGGTAAGCAGGAGGTGGCCGGAGCTCTTCGGGCGCGCGCCACGCCTCGCCTCTGCCTACTGGCAGAGGAAGAAGAGGACAAGGGGGGAGGAGGTGGGCTGGGCCAGCGGGAGGAGCTGGGCCGGCTACAGGTAAGTGGTCCAGGTACGGTTCTTTCTCTCTCTTTCTGTTTTAATTCCGTTTTTCTATTTTTTTAAATTTGTTTTGGCATTGTTTTGAATTTAAACAAATTCAAACAATGCCAAAAACTCCTCTGAATATTTTTATTTGCTAGATGGACTTTTCCAACAGCACATAAAGCATTTCAGAGTTATTTGAAAATATATCCCATATATTATGAATATAATTCCAAATTCAAATACAATAATGATTTAAATTCACTGCTCAAAATATTCCTCAAAATGTTCATTATTTTTGGTTTGGTGCAAAACCCTTGCCAAAATATAACCAACATTATTTAAGGCCATTTTGGAACATTGAATGCATTTTCCCAGGGTTCTTTGCCCCTCTTTTATTTAAGTTTTTGAGGCTTCCAAAGTTCCTCAGTTCAAGTTTCAAAAATTTAAACATGATGCAAGCAAGATGCAACACTAGACAGCACCAGAAGCTAGGGATGTGACAACTCACCCCCACTAAACAAGAATCTCGTCTCGAGATTCAAGCGTAGGGTAAGGTGAAGGGGAAACGCGAACTAGTATAATCTTCACGATCCAGGTTGCACTTCATAGGAACGTTGATTCGATCACCATTATTGTCTTGAAGTCTTGCTGTGAGAAATCCTGTCAACATGACATGGAGGGAAGAAGGAGACTCTAGAAGGGTCGATCTTCTCGAAGATCGAACAACTCAGGATTAACTCGCGGAATGAGACATAGCAACATCTCTCGAGCTGAGAGACGAAGCACACCCCTAGAGGAGTGGAGTGGAACAAATGACGGAGGTTTACCAGGTGGACTACAACTCCACACTTACTAGGGTGGTAAACGGTTGTCACGTAGCGAGGAGTTGAGTTGCCATGATACCATAATGATGCACCTTAGGGAAGGTGACTCGTAGAAATATCCCCTTAAGTGGCAAAAAGAATTACCTTTGATTCAAAGATCATTGAAACTCTTTATACCAGCCTAAGGCAATCACAAGCGATCATTTGGAGGGGGTCGGTAGAATGGCATACTCAAACTTGGATGATGTGGATTACCTTGTTGAAGACAACGTAATGGATGAATTTTGCTTATCACCGGAAATGGAAGAGACCCATGGTAGAATGGCACATTGGCGGTGCAAGCTGGGAACAAAAATGCAAATGCTGGGAATGATTCTGGTAACTGGGAAAGAACCCAACAATAGAGAGTGAATTCACTGTTGGAGTGGTTATAGCATAACCGAGGAAATCTGGGGCAATCCCAGCTAGTGCCGATGATAAGACGTAGCGCTTGTGCGTGCTCTCAAGAACTTGAGCATTTCCACAATCATCAAGGTTTTATCAACAACCGCGTCAAGGGTGCTGACAACACAACATACTACCATGATGAATAGCGATGGACGATGCAGATGCGAAGGAGGATAACACTTTCTCAGATTTCACCTTAGCGAGGCCAAGCAAATAAAATCTGGATGATCGACCGAGAGACATTTAGCACTCCGCTTCTAATGTTCTCCTTGATGTGCTAGTATAACCCATTCATAGATATGGTTTAATATCTAAAACATCAAGTAAAAGGTCAGACTTCGGGAACACAAAAATCCATAGGGGCAATTAGGGAGTAAATCCTACGAAATCCTTAGGGGAGGTGGCCAACTTCTTCAATCAAGATATTACAATAATAGGTCTTCCGGTTGGGTGTGTTGGCCACGACATCCACTTTACCGGTTATCGAGGAACCAATATTATAGTTCTTGGGGAAATGTTCCAACCATCATATCTGCCTGAGATTCAGATCTGGTTGGTGTCAGGATATTTCAGACTCATCGAGTCTAGGAAGAAGAATGAAAGTTTGCAACACAAATCGACGAGATGACGTTGCGGGATTCTCGGGAGATGAACTACGATAGCAAGCTCCAAAACATGAGCTGGTTCTGCTACAAACATGTGAACACGTTGTCCCAGACAAGCATGCCCACATGATAGTCTTACAATAAAACACTACCGAGTTCTGGTTGGGAACCATTAGCGAGGGTATCGAAGTTCTTTCATAAGTCCGGATTAGCTCTTATGAAGATACTCCTTCTCCTTGAACAAATCAATCAGTGGCTTGGTGTGCTAGGATATACATATGGAATGGAGGTTGCAAGTCTCCGAACCACAGAATACTTCGCACGTGTGCATGACTGATTTGGAATGATTCCAAAAAAAACAACATTGACTTTCTCGAATCCACGGCGGCAACTTGCATCAGATGCACATGAACTGGAGGAAGTCACTTCTTACATCCAACATATGCTTCATGAGCTAGCATGAACAAATGCTTTCAAAAGTTTCCAACACTAGCTTAATGTTCAACAACATCATGGAGGAGATAAGGATGTTGTCAATGGGCTCAACAACAATTCATTCGGGTTTCCTTTTAAAAGTAATTCCATAGTTAAGTGAACACGGTGATAGCATTGGTCAGACCAAAGATGTAATGGTGTATGCTCGAGGGATCAACCACGAATAAGACAACATTACGAGCATCGTTGGTACTGATTTGATTTGACGATAGCCCATACTCAAATCAAAGATGGGGTAAGACAATAGGTCCAGCAACTGATCACAAGGACCAATCGATGAAGATATCATCTTTCTTCAACACACACTACACAAGATTATCCCTTTGGAACGAACTAAGTCAGGCAAGCTTTTATCCTCCAACTTTCCAAGTTGTTGTCTAGCTTAACCAACTAGCTCAGGGATATCTAACACCGATTCTTGGAGAGAAGGTGGTTCACAAGAAACCAACTTGATCACGAGATCAACATAGCGGTCAGGCGACAACCTGGTGATACTTCCGAGAAGAAATTTGGAATATCATGAACCACCGGTATGTTACTAAGCTCGAGAACAATCTTACTTTTCAGGGCAAGACGATATGATCAAATAAGCAAGGATTGGCACTATCCTAACTCACTGATCGGAGAGTGCACCAAAAATAAGGACTAGGTAGCACGATCAGTCTTAGAAGGATGATTCAAAAACCAACACGCTAAGAATGAAGTTATTATCCTTTAACTACCAAGCAACGAGGTTGCTGGGAGTATTGATTTCACACATCACAATTCATTTGTCGGTATTTCGGTTGCATCAACACGAGGGCCGAGGAATGAATAATGATGGCGAGAAGTATCACTACGTCAAAATTCATGAGAGTTGGTGCAGTTCTCATGACAATTCTGACATAAAGGGGGTAATACTCCAAGGTAGAACAGAACCAAAAGCTGGATTGGCATTTGATCTGCGGAATACAACTACTTTGACCCAATCCTAGATATGGACGAGGTACTGGGGTTTGTTTCTCCAAGTCATTCAGGACAGGATGGCTTGACGGACCACAAGGGTAATAGGCATCGATAAACGAATGCATGCATACCCTTGATATCAATTGATAGACGAAGGTCAGTAGACAACTAGAGAGGGACAACTCAAAGGAACATATAATTTTCTGAGTTGTGGATGTATAGATTAGTATGTCGAGCAAGATCAACATTTCTTCCAGATAACCCATGCAGAGAGGTAGGACTGGCAGAGTCACGATTTATGAATGGAGATCTCCTCAAGAGTACTCTAATTATGATCTTTTGATCCAATAAACATCTGCCATAAGCGGTTCATAGTATTTGAAAGAAGGAAATACCACGGACCTCGAGGACTATCGCAAAGTTTCTAATATCCTGAAGGAACTAGCAAACACTATCAACATGAAGTAAGTAGAGTGAATCTCGGGTTCAAAACCCAGAAATAGAATGCCTACTAACTAATAACATCACGGGATGCTTTCGAGAATGATGGCCAGAATCATCACACTGGGAACACAAATCATGGCTAAATTACTAGATGATCCCCTAAGACACCTAGGGTCATAATAATATCTCCAACATATATGTCAAGGTAACGGAGTACCTCCACTCACTGATTAGTGTGGTTAATCTGGCCCATGGGAACATTGAAACGGGAAGAAAGGATTTGCAAATGCATCAGACTACTTAGAAACCTGGGATGACTCGGACAGCATAACGGCTGTAAATGCTCAGAAAAGATTTGAGACATTCACAAAAATGGTGGCATAACCACTCAGGAGCACAATATCAAGGTTTCGAGATCAACAATTAACATACGGAAGTAATAGAAACTGAACTCAAGCTTAATCCAACAATCTTATAAGTCTACGGATTAGTAACACGTGATCCTGATAGAAAGAAGAGATAGCCTAGTTCTTAATCCCCGTAGGAAAGATAAGATGACTCAGATCAGAAAGCATGAGGTATAAGGAGTAAAAAGAGCCTTACGTTCCATCCCACAATCAATTCCCTTATATAACTAAGACTTTCTAGACTCAACTTCGACCAGTTTGGCTTGGTAATCCTACAGGCAGTCAAGCTCTGATACCAACGCTGTCAGGACCCCGACTCAATGCCACATCGATCTAGCATGTAACACCTCATATCACTTTGCGGCCTCACGCACGGTATTCCCACGGGTGTCGCCTTACCTTTGCCCGGGACCGTTTGCGTCTTTTGGCACACGTATATGATAGTGTCGCTAGCATCCATATGATAACGAGCCCGGGCTGACATGGCTAGTCGTAAACCCAAAGTGGCCCAAACTTACAGGGACAGGCATCCATGACCCAACATCGAACGTGTCGGTCATCAGCGAGTGAATCCAGGCTGTAGCACTGGGCTAGCAGGACTCCGGTGAACCGGGCTGTAGCGGGCTAACAGGACTCCGGTATTCATCGCGTGACATTTCCCCGAAGGGACAGACACAGGAACGAAGAAGGACACATGCCGGCCAGCCTAAGTGTTTCGGAGCAGTAGCAAGCTACCATGGCTCAGTGGAAACACTAGGAGACATTTCCCGGTAAGAGAGGCTACTAAGGATAAACAACTAGATAGCCAGATCCCACACATACCAAGCATTTCAATAACATACACACAATATGCTTGATATGTGCAAATACAACATGGCATCACAACATGACTCTACGACTCAAGTATTTATTCATTAGGCTCCGAGGAGCGAGATATTACAAACATGGGTCTCATGACCCAACAATCAGAGCATACAAATCAAAGCACAAGAGGAAGCTATCATGTCTGGGTACAGACATCTATAACTGAAAAGGGCTGAGAAGCCTGACTATCTACCAGATCCTGCCGGGGCACAAGATCGTAGCTGAGGTAACAAGCTAAACGTCGAAGTCCACGCGAAACTACTAGTGAGACCGAAGTCTCTCTGCAAAAACATAAAATAGGCAAACGTGAGTACAAATGTACCCAGCAAGACTTACATCAGAACTAACTACATATGCATCATTATCAACAAAGGGGATGGTGGGGTTTAACTGCAGCAAGCCAGCTTTGACTCGGTGGCTATCCTGAACTACGACTGCAATGTAACTCTTTTGAGGTGGCGCACACGAGTCCACATATTCACCATATCAATACACCACTATGGATCCGCTCTCGTTCCCCTACGAGAACGCCATCCATAGCACTCACGCTTATCTTGCGTATTTTAGAGTATCCACTTTCACTTGTCTATGAACTGATATAAGCAACCCAGAAGTCCTTTACCGCGGACACGGCTATTCGAATAGATGATATTAAACCTGCAGGGGTGTACTTCTTCATACATGTTTCCACCACTTAGCGTCTGCACACGACATGTGCTCGGCAGACTTCAAGCGAAAGCCGACGTGGGTGTAGACCACGACCTACCTAAACACTCAAGTCTCTAGTCCAGGTTTATCGCCTATTCGGGTTCCATCCATGAGGAGATCCGGCCGGAGTTTCGCTCACAGCCCCAAACGATGTGAACAGGGTTCCCGAGATACCAAACGGGCATCCGGTACACCGTGCCACGTGCCTACCGCATCACAGCCCACCCCTACGGTCAGCGCTGCGCACGGCCTCCAGCATACTACAAACACCAGAAACTACTTGCAACTCCTGGACAGAGGACAAGGGTGAATAAGAAGTCGAGCGGGGTCATATTTCAGGGCCCAATGTATGGTAGTAACTGAATCATGGATCACAAACACAGAACTCAGTTCCTGAGGACGGCTTCAATGAGACAACCCACCATGTACTCCTACATGGCCTCTCACCGCTACCTTTACCAAATCGTGTTCACACACTTAGCTCACACATAGTAGGACATGTTCACACACCTCTAATTCATCCCCGATGAATCAGACCTGACTCAACTCTAAGCAGTAGCAGGCATGACAAACAAACATGAATGAGTAGGCACAACAGGGCTCAAACAACTCCTACTCATGCTAGTGGGTTTCATCTATTTACTGTGGCAATGACAGGTCATGCAAAGGATAAAGGGGTTCAGCTACCGTAGCAAGTAACAAATGAATCGTTGTTGTCCTAATGCAGTAAAAGAGAGCAGGAGCGAGAGAGTAGGATTGTATCGGAATGAACAAGGGGGTTTTGCTTGCCTGGCACTTCTGAAGATAACATTGAGTCTTCATCAGTGTCAACGATCACATCATCGGTATCACGTCTATCGAGAGGGGACAAATACCGGCAACACAGAAGGGAACACAATCAATGCAATGCACAATATGATGCATGGTCATGACATGGCAAAATGAATGTGTTATGAGCTAATGCAACTAGCAATAGATTAAATGAAGTTGGTTTGAACACAAGACTCAAATTCAAACTCCATATGTGATTATTCAAATGCCATTTAATTGATTTGTGCTAAACAGCAGCTATAAGTTGTTCTAACATGCATGAAAATGGTACAGATGGATTCCTTGAATTTTTCTGATAATTTTTCATATATAAATTATTTAATTTGGAGTTACGGTTGAATTTCTATGAATTTTAGAAATTTAGGACATTTTCTGAAATTTCCTGATTATTTTAAATCCAGAAAATACTTATTGCATCAGCCCCACGTCACAGTGACGTCAGCAGGGTCAACTGGCCGCCCAGGTCAAACCTGACCAGTGGGGTCCACTGGTCAGTGACCCAGTCAACTAACCAGGTTAGTTAGCCCTAACTAACTTAGTTAGCCGGGCGGGGCCCGCATGTCAGTGGCCTATCTAATTAGCTAGGTTAATTAACGCTAACTAATCTAACCCTAATCAACCAGGCGCCTGGGCCCACACGTCAGGGGGTCAAACCCCGGGTCAACTCACCGGAGTTGACCCGCGGCTCGTCGCCAGCGGAGCCAGAGACGGCGGAGGGGGTCAGAAATCCTCCTCCGGCGACCAAAACAGCGGCAGCGATCACCTACGCGTATCTGGCGCTCAGCCGCATCCATCTAGGCAAGCGGGAGGGGCTGAGGTCGAACGGGCTCGCCGGAATCGAGCTCGCGGCGGCGGCCGGAGCTCGGGGTTGGTGCGGGTTGGCGCTAGGGGGCACGGCAGGTCGCACGGGTGGGCGCGCTCGGCTCCTGGAAGGGTACTGAGCATGTTGCCGTGCTCAGGAGTTAGCTATGGTGGCTCTAGCACCGTCTGCGACATCGCCGGCGGCGAGGAACTGTCGGCTCCGACAGTCGGGGCGGTTAGAAGGCACGGACGGGCACGGGCAGAGAGGGGAAATGGACAGGGGCTCACGAGGGGTCGGGAGAGAAGCTCGGTGGGCTCGGGGAAGCCTCTTTAACGGCGAATTGACGACGGCGATCTCCGGGCACCGGAGATGAAGACGACGACGCTCCGGTCGACTGCAGCCTCCTCTGGTCGCGTGCGTCGCGTGTGTAGCTGCACGGGGTCAGGGCGGAGCTCAGGGATGCATAGTGGGAGCGAGGGGGTGGTTGTGGCCCCGGTAAACGGCGTCGACGGCGATGGGCTCCGCTCGGGCGCGTGAGGGAGAGAGAGCAGAGGAGAGGGAGGAGCGAGGGAGAGCTACGGGAGAGTGAGAGAGGTCGTGGGGAACGAGGGGGGGGAGTGCGTGGCTCCCTCGGGTGCCTCCAGCGGCGAGCAGGTAAGCAGGAGGTGGCCGGAGCTCTTCGGGCGCGCGCCACGCCTCGCCTCTGCCTACTGGCAGAGGAAGAAGAGGACAAGGGGGGAGGAGGTGGGCTGGGCCAGCGGGAGGAGCTGGGCCGGCTACAGGTAAGTGGCCCAGGTACGGTTCTTTCTCTCTCTTTCTGTTTTAATTCTGTTTTTCTATTTTTTTAAATTTGTTTTGGCATTGTTTTGAATTTAAACAAATTCAAACAATGCCAAAAACTCCTCTGAATATTTTTATTTGCTAGATGGACTTTTCCAACAGCACATAAAGCATTTCAGAGTTATTTGAAAATACATCCCATACATTATGAATATAATTCCAAATTCAAATACAATAATGATTTAAATTCAGTGCTCAAAATATTCCTCAAAATGTTCATTATTTTTGGTTTGGTGCAAAACCCTTGCCAAAATATAACCAACATTATTTAAGGCCATTTTGGAACATTGAATGCATTTTCCCAGGGTTCTTTGCCCCTCTTTTATTTAAGTTTTTGAGGCTTCCAAAATTCCTCAGTTCAAGTTTCAAAAATTTAAACATGATGCAAGCAAGATGCAACACTAGAAAGCACCAGAAGCTAGGGATGTGACAGGTAAGTAAGGAACTACTTCAAAAACAGAGGTGCTAACTATGTTTACACAGAAAAACGAGCACGGTGTCTATTTGCCAAGCTCGCAGCAGCTAAGAATTCATTCCCCACAGAGAAAATGAACTGACTGAGACTATGATATGATTGTCGGCGGCCTACGTTTATGGTATCCTATTAACACATCATAAAGAAAAGAGAGCATGTCCCATCGTCATTAGATTAAATTTCAACTAATACACAGTACTAGAATCATACAACCTAAATCCACATGACCTAAATAAATCCCAATCGAGCCAAATCCCGCAACAGAACCAATCATGGTGGGGCTCACAGCATCAAAACAGAAAACACTAGAATCCCAGCCACCGGGGCGCCGGAGCTGCAGAATTAACCTGTATGTCCCCATGGCCATCTCTATGGTGCGTTTGCTGACGGCCGTCTCAAAGCGTCCAATCTCGTCCACAAGAAATGCATGCCTGAAGCATACTGCCAGGCAATGCTTGTGTGGCCTCGAGCTTCGAGGAAACCCTTCTCAGATACTTCCTTGTTAACTTCACTGACTGGATTTTGATCTGCAGAATCAAGACAATGGACTTTTCAAGCAATGTTGTTTTTGTTTAGAGAAAATAGTGGTGACTACCACTTGCAGATTATTAACAGGCACAGGCCCATCCTCAGTTTACAGGCCTATTTATTCAGCTAATTTACAGATCAATTGTGTGTTGTCTACAAAAATAAACATTTTGGTACCCCAAAGTTGCAGATCATGTATGATTACCTAGTTTAAGAGCAGAATTCCAATGGAGACAATGCACATGTAGCAGGTACGTAAAGGACATTTTTCAGGAAGTTTATGAATGAGAATATTAGCCTAGTAGCAGCAGCTTTGACAAATGAACAGATATTGGGTACACTTGCACATAAGCCAGGATCAACTCAAAATATTCTATCCTACTGAAAATCCATCTGCTACATAAAGAACTATCTAGTATCTAGGACAAATAGTTAGCACGGCCACAGACTGAGAACATTCAACACTCATGAGAGGAAGAATAACTATTGGTCCCAGGACTGGGTACCTTTGCTTTCGAGGGCCGGCCATGAAGGGGTCTCCTCTTGCTCTTGGTGTTGATGGAGCGTGCCCTGCCAAGTCCCATCTCCTCCTTGATGAACAGGTCAGGTCCCGCGACGAACCCATCCATCAGAGAAGTGGGCACCGGCGGAGTAAGAGGAGCGGCCAGATCGGTCAGATCTGAGCCGTCTCGCTATGGACAAACACGAGAAGCATCATCTCAGCACACCATTCTTACAGCCTCGCTCAAAGGGGTTCCTTGTCAGGAAAAAATTGACTGACGGTAGCTCAGCTCGGCCAATGATTCCGTGAGAGAGAAGAGGAAATTTTCGACTGGGAAAGATGAGGGGCGCTTGCTACCAGTAGGTGTCGAGGCTGTCATCACGGTGGGAGAAGCCAGACCCCGCAGCCAGCGCCGCGTGCTGCTCTATGAGTGCGCCGACCTTGTCGTCGCCGTCGCGCGCAAGGGTGCCGACTGCTACGTCCTCGTCGGGATCAGCCGTGGCGCAGACGGGGAGGAGATGGAGGCGGCGAGGAGATGGGGATGAGGGAGGAGGAGGTCGGCGGTGGTGGGTGGGGGTGGCGGCGGCGCCTCGATCGGATCTGGGAGAAAGATGAGACGAGGGATAGGATGGCGGGGGTGGCGGGGTGCCTCGATCGGATCTGGGGAATGGGAGAGAATGAGGGTGGGTGGGTGGGTGGGTTATGGTTTGGGTTTCTCTGGAGAAGCTCCACCACTAATGGGGTGTGATGGATGGCTCAGATCGCTTCGGACTGGGTGATCCGCGTGATTGTGGTTCCTCGTTTCTCATTGGCCGGTTGTTTTGTGCTGGAATCTTTAAAATTTGGACCCAAATCTTCTACTTTTTTAAGAAAAAACTACAAATCTTTCTTTTAAAAAGGACCGCAACTTTTTTCAAAAATATTAGTCCACAACTTATTTACTATTAACTAAAATGTCAAGATCACAACCGTTTACAATTAAGCTAGAAAATCAAAACACTAGCGGCCCGACACTGCTTCATTGCAACTCCGTCGGTCCCGACAATGTTGGATCATAGCACCGGTGGTCCCTGGCGATCCTCTATTGCATCACTGGTGACTATTACAGCATCACCTTTTACTGCAACCCTCGACGACCTTGCGGCGCCACGCATGACCGGTGGCCACTACCCGGCAGCCAGCGACGCCACGCATCACTGCCCACACCATGAGCTTCGATGCCCTTGCATCAACAAATCATCGCATCAAATGATCTCATATTGTTCACAAGGCCGCATCTTGGAATGGCAAACAATGTTGCCTAAGGGGGTTTTCATTTTCTTTGGATGAAAAATCAATTTTCCATTTTCCGAGTGCCTAAAATGAGTTTTTTTGTGAAAGACCTAGCATATATTTGTTACAATTTTGGTCCAAATCAATTTTCTAAAAAACTAGGTCGTATTTAATGCATAATTGACCAAATGTTTGGGTGTCAAAAGTTTTGATCCATCTCGGGTGAAAAAGACAAATTCAGCCGATTCAGTTGGAAGCGGGTCAAATTTGAACTGTAGCTGCCTCATAGTTTGCTTTTTATTTTTCCCAAAAATCATTTTTAGGTACAAAAGTATCTATTTAGTCAGAGAAACACCAAAAAAATTCCAAGATTCAACCACTAGCTAGGAACGGTCTGCCCGCTGTTTTGACCGCATTTTGAAACGGGCATTAAAAGTTCAAAAAAGTCAAAACATATTGGAAAACCTTCGCATTGTGTCATTATATGTGACCAAGTTATCAGGAAAAATAATAAACTTTTAATACGATAATTAATTTTAAAAAGTGTTCTCAGAAACGAGCTATCATGTGTGAAGATCAATGGCTTTCAAGTCAAATGATCAATCTAATGGCCACATTCATGGCATAGTTTGTTCAAATGATCTCATATTGTGCACAAGCATGCATATTATAATGGCAAACAATGTTGACTAAGGAATTTTTTATTTTCTTTGGATGAAAAATCATTTCCATTTTCCAAGTGACCAAAATGAGTTTTTTTTGTGAAGAACCTACCAAATAATTGTTGCAAAATTGTACCAATTTTTTTTCTAAAATACTAGGCCATATTTAATGCACAATTGAGCAAATTGTGGGGTGTCCAAAGTTTTGATCCACCTCTGGTGAAAAGGATAAATTTCCGCCGATTCACTTGGAAGCGGGTCAAATTTGAACTACATCTGCCTTATAGTTTGCTTTTTATTTTTTCCAAAAACCATATCTAGGTACATAAGTATCTATTTAATCATAGAAACATAAAAAAAATTCCAAGATTCAACTACTAGCTAGGAACGGTCATGCCCGCTGTTTTGACCTCATTTTGAAACGGGCATGAAAAATTCAAAAAAATCAAAAAATTGGAAAACCTTTGCATAGTTTCATTATGTGTGGTCAAGTTACGAGGGAAAATAATAAACTTGTAATACGATAATTAATTTTAAAAAGTGTTCTCAGAAACGAGCTATCGTGTGTGAAGATCAATGGCTTTCAAGGCAAATGATCAATCTTATGGCCACATTCATGGCATAATTTGTTCAAATGATCACATATATTGTGCACAAGGGTGCATACTGGAACGGAAAACAATGTTGACTAAGGAAGTTTTTTTGTGAAGAACCTACCAAATAATTGTTGCAAAATTGTACCAAATCAATTTTTAAAATACTAGGTCATATTTAATGCACAATTGAGCAAATGGTTGGTTGTCAAAAGTTTTGATCCACCTCTGGTGAAAAAGACAAATTTCCATCGATTTAGTTGGAAGCGGGTCAAATTTGAACTGCGGCTGCCTCATAGTTTGCTTTTTATTTTTTTCCAAAAATAATTTCTAGGTACATAAGTATCTATTTAATCAGAGAAACATCAAAAAATTTCCAAGATTCAAGCACTAGCTAGGAACGATCATGCCCGCTGTTTTGACCGCATTTTGAAATGGGCATGAAAAATTCAAAAAAATCAAATAATTGGAACACCTTCACATAGTTTCATTATATGTGGCCAAGTTATGAGGAAAAATAATAAACTTGTAATACAATAATTAATTTTAAAAAGTGTTCTCAGAAACGAGCTATCATGTGTGAACATCAATGGCTTTCAAGTCAAATGATCAATCTTATGGCCACATTCATGGCATAATATCTTCAAATGATCACATATTATGCACAAGGGTGCATATTGTAATGGCAAACAATGTTGCCTAAGGAAGTTTTCATTTTCTTTGCACAGAAATTTCATTTTCCATTTTTCAAGCGCCCAAAATGAGCTATTTTTGTGAAGAACATACCAAATAATTGCTACGAATTTGTACAAAATTCAACCACTAGCTAGGAACGGTCAAGCTCGCCGTTTTGACCGCATTTTGAAATGAGCATAAAAAACTATAACATAGTTTGTTCAAATGATCTCATATAGTGCACAACGGTGCATCTTGCAACGACGAACAATGTTTCTTAAGTGAGTTTTTATTTTCTTTGGGGAAAAAACAATTTTCCATTTTTTAGTGCCCAAAATGAGGTTTTTTGTCAAGAACCTATCATATATTTGTTGCAAAATTGGACCAATTCAAATTTCTAAACTATTAGGCCATATTTAATGTACAGTTGACCAAATAGTTGAGTGTAAAAAGTTTTTGATCCACCTCTCGTGAAAAAGACAAATTTCCGCATATTCATTTTCCATTTTCCGAGTTCCCAAAATGAGTTTTTTTTGAAAAACCTAACAAATATTTTTTGTAAAAAGAACTTCTCCATTTTTTCAAGAATATTAGACCACATTTTATGAACAAATTTGTGTACACTAGAAACATATTTTATAGATATTAAACAATTTTTATGTACATCATTAATATTTTTAATAAACATTTTGATGTCTAATATTTTGAACACATGTCTACATTTTTCAAGACACATTGTACATATTGTTTATATATGTTTAACTTTTTTCAAATACATGATTAACATATTTTCATACATACGTTTTGATGTCGATATTTGTTTTTACACATTGTACTTTTTTGTATACATATAAAACATTGTTGATATTGGTTAGAAAAATTTAAATACATGATTAATATTTTTAGAAAATCTTGCTTTGTTATATACTTTTCCATATAATACATATTGATGACTATTTAAATACATGATTAACATTTTTAGAAAAAAAAATCATATATACGTACTGATGACTATTTTTTTATATGCATGAAACTTATTTTATACATATCTAATATTATTCATGATTATCATTTTTTATACGCATCAAACTTTTTAAATACACACATTTATGATTACATTTTTTGAAATACGTGTTAACATTAACATTTTTTGAATTACACGTTTAGTTTTCTAATTGCTAAACCATATAGCAAGATTTTCATGAAGGAGCTCTTTATTTTCATATTCTTATAATTTTATATTGTTTAATTGGTTTCGAGATTTTTCTATAAGGAAAAACCTTTTTAGAGTTATACAATAGAAAACTTGTTTTTTAGACAATAATGAAAACTTATTTTTCAGATAACTCACCATCCTTACCAAATGGTAATAATAAAAAACTTGTTATTTTCCCATTTTCGTTGGGTCGAATATATGTTTTTTTGAGTAATATGAGGGCATCCCACATTTCTTCCTCGATGGGCCAAGGCCTACATGGCACACAGCTTTTTTTTAAAGGAGGCGGCCTCGTTCCACCGAGGCCCAAGCCCACCATGAGCGACACCTTAAGTACCAATGCATGCACGTTCACAACCTCATGACCATTTGTATTAGTCGTAATCACATAGAAAGAAGGTCATCGACCACTCTTGGCTGCTTTATGACCATTTGGTGTAAGGCAGTTTCAGGGTTTGAGCCCTTCCAAGCGAAATGGTCGTGGATTTATGACCAATTCAGTCGGGGTCAGTGAGAGAAGGTCACAAGTTGACATATTTATTGTAGTGCGAGCTTCATAGGCACCGGGCCTTCTTCACAGGCACTGGGCCTTTCTTCTCAGGCACTGGGCCTTTCTTGAAGGGTAGAACTTCCGGAGGTGCTGAATGTTCCAAGCGTTTGGGATGGGCACCCCCTCCTGAGTCTCCAGGCGCGCGACGCTAGGCCTGGAAACATGAACAACCTTGAACGGGCCCTCCCACATGGGCGAGAGCTTGTGCAACCCTTCCTTGGAGAGCACCCGCCAGAGCACGAGGTCACCTACCTCAAGAGTTCGGGTGGATGTTGCGGCAATGATATCGCTGTAGCGCCTGCTCGTATCTTGCTACTCATAGTGCGGCTTCTCGATGGTACTCCTCCCCCAACATGAGGTCCATCCCCCGCATGGCGTCCTGCTGCGCTTCATCAAACGCTAGGACCCACGTGGAGCGACGCCTGACCTAGTGAGGGAGGACCGCCTGTGCTCCGTAGACGAGGAATAACGGGGTCTCGCCAGTCGACTTGGTAGCGGTAGTGTGGATGGACCATAGCACGGACTAGAGCTCATCGTGCCAGCCCCTGTCGCAGGCCTCCAGCCTCTTCTTGAAGGTCCTGATTTTGAGGCCTTTCAGGACCTCTACGTTGGCGCGTTCGACATGGCCGTTACTCCGGGGGGTGCCACCGAAATGTACCATATCTGCGTTTCAAGGTTAGCACAATATGTTTTGAAGAGATTGCTGGTGAACTGCTGTAGGATCGAAAGTATGTCTAGAGGGGGGGGGTGATTAGACTACTTGACCAAATAAAAACTTATCCTTTTCCCAATTTTAGTCTTTGGCAGTTTTAGCTATCTTAGCACAAGTCAAGCAATCTTAACACAATTCAAGCAAGCATGCAAAGAGTATATGAGCAGCGGAAAGTAAAGCATGCAACTTGCAAGAATGTAAAGGGAAGGGTTTGGAGAATTCAAACGCAATTTCGAGACATGGTGATTTTTGAGCCATGGTTCCGATAGGTGGTGCTATCGTACATCCACGTTGATGGAGACTTCAACCCACGAAGGGTGTTTCATGATCTAACTTAAGAGTGTTTAGTTCTTTAGTTAGAAGCTCAATCTTCTCCTTATCATTGTCATTTGTTTTATCTTGATTAACATGATTAATTGATGTTTCATCATAGTATTCATCACTAGAGTTGTCAACAAGTAAATCATCATCACCTAGCAAGTCATCTTCATCACTATTGAAATCAACATAGTCGGGGTGCGTTACCTTTGGGCCTTTAGCCATGAAGCATCTTCCAAGTCCTTCATTTGGTGAATCAAATATGTCGCAGGAGTTGGTTGACACAAGTGCTAGACCGGCAACACCTTCATCTTGAGTATATTCGGAGCCGGAGTGATAGCTTCTCTCGGAGTGATTGTCGGAGTCGGAGCCGGATACCCATTCACCAACATGAGCTTGATGTCTTCGTTTTGTGTAGCTCCTTGATGACTTGTCCTTCCTTTCCGAATCCTTGCTTCTCCGGGATGTTCTTCGTTCATAACGATCATCTCTACTCCTCCTCTCTCTTGGTGGTGATTCTTGTCTTCTACTTCTCCTCTTGGGTGATTCTTCTCTTTTTTTGTGGGGTGCCGTACACTCATTGG
Source organism: Triticum dicoccoides (assembly GCF_002162155.2). Lineage (NCBI taxonomy): Eukaryota > Viridiplantae > Streptophyta > Magnoliopsida > Poales > Poaceae > Triticum > Triticum dicoccoides. Next base: position 622,076,109 of record NC_041385.1, read on the forward strand.
AATAGTGTCCCGGTCTCCCACAATTGTAGCAATTGCACTCTCGACTAGAAGATCTTTTGTCACTGTAGGACCTTGACTTGGAGATTCTTTCTTTGCTTCTACTCTTGTAGAATTTGTTGAAGTTCTTCACCATTAAGCTCAATTCTTCATTGAAGATTTGTTTCTCACTTGATGATGTGGGGGCTTCAGATGAGGCTTTGTAAGCACCACTTGACTTGTTGTGAAGTTCCTCCTTATCCTTGAGTGACATCTCATGAGCAACAATTCTTCCAATGACTTCGGTTGGCTTGAGATCTTTGTAATTGGGCATCATTTGGATCAATGTGCACACGGTATCATATTTTCCATCCAAAGCTCTTAGGATCTTCTTGATGATGAATTTGTCGGTCATCTCTTCACTTCCTAAGCCCGCAATCTCATTTGTGATAAGAGCAAGCCTAGAGTACATTTCAGCGACACCTTCACCATCCTTCATTTCGAACTTGTCAAGTTGACTTTGGAGCACATCCAACTTGTATTCCTTAACGGAGTCGGTACCTTCATGCATATCAATCAAAGTGTCCCAAATTTCCTTTGCATTCTCAAGACGGCTGATTTTGTTGAATTCTTCGGGGCACAATCCGTTGAAGAGGATATCACAAGCTTGAGCGTTGTATTGCAGCATCTTCAACTCTTCCGCGGTAGCTTCACGGTTCGGTTCTCTCCCATCAAAGAATTCACCTTGCAAGCCAATACACACAATAGCCCAAACGGCGGGGTTATGTCCAAGAATGTGCATTTTTATCTTATGCTTTCAACTAGCAAAATTAGTATCATCAAAGTAAGGACCTCTACGGTGATAATTTCCCTCGCTAGACGCCATACTCTCCTAGGTTGTGAAACCAAGGCTATGACCACCAAAAGCTATGAAAATCAAAGCAAATGGAGACCAAAGCTCTGATACCACTTGTAGGATCGAAAGTATGTCTAGAGGGGGGGATTAGACTACTTGACCAAATAAAAACATATCCTTTTCCCAATTTTATTCTTTGGTAGTTTTAGCTATCTTAGCACAAGTCAAGCAATCTTAACACAATTCAAGCAAGCATGCAAAGAGTATATGAGCAGCGAAAAGTAAAGCATGCAACTTGCAAGAATGTAAAGGGAAGGGTTTGGAGAATTCAAACGCAATTTGGAGACACGGTGATTTTTGAGCCATGGTTCCAATAGGTGGTGCTATAATACATCCACGTTGATGGAGACTTCAACCCACGAAGGGTAATGGTTCCCCGAGTCCACAGAGGGCTCCACCCACGAAGGGTCCATGAAGAAGCAACAATGTCTATCCCACCATGGCCGTCGCCCACGAAGGACTTGCCTCACTAGCGGTAGATCTTCACAAAGTAGGTGATCTCCTTGCCCTTACAAACTCCTTGGTTCAACTCCACAATCTTGTCGGAGGCTCCCATGTGACACCTAGACAATCTAGGAGACACCACTCTCCAAGAAGTAACAAATGGTGTGTTGATGATGAACTCCTTGCTCTTGTGCTTCAAATGATAGTCTCCCCAACACTCAACTCTCTCTCACATGATTTGGATTTGGGGGAAAGAAGATTTGAGTGGAAAGCAACTTGGGGAATGCTAGAGATTAAGATTCATATGGTAGGAATGGAATATCTTGGCCTCAACACATGAGTAGGTGGTTCCTTCTTAGAAACAGCAAGTTGGAAGTGTAGGTTTGTTCTGATGGCTCTCTCCACGAATGAAGAGGAGGTGGAGGGGTATACATAACCTCCACACAAAATCAAACCATTACACACAACTTGCCCAACTCGATGGTACCGAATTGGTAAACTCGGTCAGACCGATTCAGCAAATCTAGTGACCGTTAGGATTTTCGGTGGGACCGACATGCAACTCGGTAGGACCGATATGGTTAGGGTTAGTGCATAACGTAATCTCGGTGAGACCGATTACACAAACTCGGTGAGAACAATTTTGGTAATAAGCTAACCAGAGAGTTGGTTAGGTAAACTCGGTGGGACCGATTCGCTCATTTCGGTGGGACTGAAATGTTATGAAAAGGAAACAGGGAGTTTAAATTGCAATCTCGGTGGGACCGATCGCTCATCTCGGTGGTACCGAAATGTTACGAAGGGAAACAGAGAGATTACAACCCCATCTCGGTGAGACCGAGATCCCTATCGGTGAGACCGATTTGCCTAAGGTTTGTGGCAGTGGCTATGACATCTGAACTCGGTGGCGCCGGGTAGAAAGAATCGGTGGGGCCGAGTTTGACTTTTGGGTTTAGGTCATATGTGGATATGAGAAAGTAGTTGAGGGTTTTGGAGCATATCACTAAGCACTGTGGAGCAAGAAACTCATTAAGCAACACCTCATCCCTCCTTGATAGTATTGGCTTTTCCTATAGACTCAATGTGATCTTGGATCACTAAAATATAAAATGTAGAGTCTTGAGCTTTTGAGCTTGAGCCAATCCTTTTCTCCTTAGCATTCTGAGGGATCCACTTTTCTCATCTGTGCCATGCCATTCATTGTGCTTTTCCTGAAATATTCATCTTGGAATGATGTTAGCTCAATGAGCTATATGTTGTTAGGAATTACCAAAACCACCTAGGGATAGTTGCACTTTCAATCTCCCCCTTTTTGGTAATTGATGACAACATATAGATCAAAGCTTCGACAAATGATAATAAGAGTGAAAAACATTGTCGCTTTGAGAAGTATGTGATAAGCAAGAGCTCCCCCTCAATTTGTGCATAGTTTAAGATTTGCTTTGGACTGCAAATGCACAAGGAGTTAGGCTCATGTGTTACTCTTCCATGTCACATACATCTTGGTGGAGCACACAAAATGATAATGATTGAATACATGCACTCATCACCAAGCAAAGTGAATGATCATATATAGAGATAAACGAGATAATGTCATCCAACAAGCATAAATGTAGCGTATGATCAAACACATGATCATCAAGTATCACACAGACATAGAGTATCTCAAACAAGCAAATAAAGTTTAACCACCAAAGCAAGAGAGAACTAAAAGCAACACTCTCTCTCAAAGCCTATGATCTATACATTTTTCTCCCCCTTTGGCAACAAGTTACCAAAAAGTTCATTAGAAAATGCATAGCACTAGATCGACTCTCAGGCTTGATCTTCAGGTGGTGGTGTAGATAAAACGCCAAGGACGAAAGCATCAGTTGATGTAGATGGAGCTGGAGGTGTGGGTGCTGAAGCTGGTTGCACTGGAGCTGTAGGAGCTGTAGCTGGTGTAGATGAAGTGGCTCTGGTGTCTGTCACTGGCACTGCAGCTGATCTCTGAGCTCTAGGCACTCTGGCAAATGCATCAGTAGTTGTCTTGCCCTTCCTGTCCTCCATGTCATCCTGAAGCTGCTCAACAACAGACGGGATCTCAGTTACCTTCACATCCAAGTTGTAGAACATCTGCTCCATGATCCTCTCCAGGCTCTCCTGGTTTTGCGTCAAGGTGGCCAGCCCCTTCTCAATCCTCAGAGTGGATGCAATCAAGTAGTCTAGTCGATCTTGTTTGCTCTTTAGAAAGTACTGAGATGCCTCTTCCATTGTTGGCATCTTGGCAGCCTTCTCTGTCCTTGCCTTCTTCTTGGCTTGAGCATGCACAGAAGATGGTTCATCTTCATCCATAACCACTTGGTTATCCTCAAAGTCTGGATAGATAGGAAAATGTTCCTTGTCCATCAAATATGTGCATGTGCCCATCTTGGAGTTTATCAGCTCCTGGATCTATGGGGCATACCGACAACTTCTTTTCTGGTCAGCTGCTGTCCTCTTGATAGTCTCAACAATGAGGCTCATGACCTTGAACTTCTGTGGCACATCAAATAAGTGTAGCAAGTTTATAGCATGGCCTCGGATCATGTTGTGGTCACCTGACTTGGGAAATAGAGTATGCCTGAGGATCCAGTTGATAGTTGGGAGTCCTGATAGAAGATAATGTACAGATCCAAACTTATATGTCTCAACTGCAGCATCTGGGATCTCCTTGTACATATGAGCCATGGAGTTGTGATCCATCTTCTTGGCATAGACATCCAAGTCATCTTCCTTCTCTTTAGGTGCATTGATCAGATTTTCCCATTCCTCAATAGTTGATTGGTACCTTGTACCTTCAGACATCCATACTATCCTGCCATCTGGATAGAAATGTGTTGTGGAGTAGAATTGCATAATGAGCTCATCATTCCACTTTGTGAGCTTCTGCCCAACAAAGTCTGCAACTCCACAAGCACTAAAACTGTCATACACTCCAGGATAGTGTTCCTCATTTTCCTTCATGTAGGTCCAGTCGACCCATCTCATGTCACACACTATAGGCTTCTTGTCCAACAACACTATCTCATAGAAATCCTGGTGTTCCTTAGTATGGAACCTGTAGTCAACAGCAGTCCTTCTCCTGATAGCATAAGGATCAGACAACCTCCACTGTCTGAGTCCTGCATCCTTCCTCAGCTTCATGTTCTCAGCCACAGGATGAGCATCATTGTGGTCTGGAATCTTTGGCTTCAACTTTGATCAGACATGTTGCAAACACTGACTGCTGACCCTGTGAATAGATGTAGACGAGGTAGAGTGGATGAGCATCACAAAATACAGAGGTTTTTTCAAAAGAATGATTCAAAAACTTAGTTTTAGTTTTCCACAGAAAGAATTTCGGATCAACCGATTTGCAAACTCGGTGATACCGAAGCAGCTTTTGGAACCTGAACTAGTGAACTCGGTCAGACCGAGTCACAGTTTGGTGGCACCAAGACTGCTAGGGTTTCACAAAGTCCTGAACTCGGTCACACCGATTTGCAATTCTCGGTCAGACCGAGAATCACTTGTGCAATGGCATTAGCCAAATCGGTGGAACTGAGTTCTGCAACCCGGTGGGTCCGAGATGGTTTCGGCGGGAACCTAACCCTCAATTTTCAATTCACTTCTAATCTAAGGATTGTTTTTACTGGATAGAATCGTTTCAAACGTGGCAAGAATCATGATGAACACAATGTGCTAGGAATCGTACGGGGATAATACTATGATCGAGTCCATACCCTAGCTTGGCGATGAACTCGCTACGGCGGCAACGGCGGGGGTGAATTCCGTTTACGGTAGCGGAGACTAGCGACTGGTGGCGGCTGGCGATGAGGAGAATGATCCGGAGACCCTGGAGGCAGAGCAAGCTATGCGCGGGCGAAGGGGTTTGGAGAAAGTTTCCAAATTTTTTCCCATGGGTATATATAGCCCGACCCTGTCGGTGTGACCGAGTGGAACAACTCAGTGGCACCGAGATGCAGAACTGTATATAGTTACAACAACTCGGTGTGACCGAAAAGTTCAAATTGGTTGCACCGAGATTGAAAACCTAGATCGACTTAGTGATCTTGGTATGACCGAAATGGAAGAATCGGTCAGACCGAAACGCACAAATAAGTTTTGGAAGTTTAAGTCTATGGCGAATTGGGGACTCCGAGTGCTCCTCACACAGAGTGGTTCGAATCTGACTTGATCAAATTTTCTGATGTAGCATCAATAGAGTTTGAGACGAGAAAAGCATAGATAGCTACAGAAGGTTCTTAGGCATTCTTGTTCATCCACTTGGCAAAAGAAAAAGAAACCAATCAATCAAAGCAACAAGTGGATGTCCTCGAATGAGTAAAATATGCAACCAACATGCTCACACAATAAAATGGCAAATGAAATATGTGGCAAAGCATGCACAACCAATTCTAGCATCTATCAAGTAATTGGCGATTACTAGGTCATCTATATATGAGTACATTGACTTAGGAGTCAAATGAGAACATTTGATCATAGGTCATACTCATCGTTTAAGCTCAAGTGGGGTTGCCACTTTTACATAACGCATTGATGTGTTCACACCATTAGAGTTGCTTTGACTCAATTCTTAGAGTTAAGCTCCCCCTAGATGTGAGATCCCCCCTTAGAGGGATAAACTAACCTTGGGTTTTGTCGATGATGACTTCATGTAGGTGTTGAAGATGTGGATGCTCAATGTTGATGTAGATCATTTGGAGAAATCCCTTGGAGTGAGTTGCACTTTCAATACCTACATGGGTTAGTCCTACAAGGAACGAACAAGGATATCCATAGACATAGAGTGATGCTCACACAAGATGATGTCTATGAAAGCATTAGGTTACCTTGTCCCTTGTCTTACCAACAAGAGGGTTTGTGAGTCCTTGAACTAGTGCAAGACGTGGAAGTTGATTGCACTTGTTGTACCCAAGATGATATGAGTGAGGTATGTTGGCGGAGTCACCCTCAAGAACTCTCAAGTTCTTCTTCTTCGGGATCCACATCATCTTGATGGGAATCCTTGGAGTTGTAGTCGTACTTGATGAAGTAGAACTTGATGTAGTCTTGGGAACCCAATTGACCAAGGCCTTAGGAGCTTCTTCAAATGCATCAATCTCCTCTTGAAGCTTGTCCTTGCCTTTTTGCTTGTGGTCTTGTGGTGGAAGATCATCTTGATCTTGTGTCCCCTTGAAGGAAGTAGCATCATACTTCTCTTGTTGAGGAACAAACTTCGTCTTGGGGTATTGATCTTCTTCCCACTCAACTACATTGGCATTGAATTTTCGTTCAAAAACAACACCTTGGTTCTTCCGGTGCCTTCCTTGCTTGCGTACAATTTCCTCAAATTGCTTACTCCCGGCAAGGCTCTTGTAAACACCTTTCTCTATAATTCCCTTCAATAAGCTATTTTCTTGCTCAAGTGTAACTTGGCTAAGAGAATCATTAGTGGAACTACTAGAAGCAACAACATTTGATTTAGCATGATTATTGTTACTACTAGAAGAAGAATCCTTCTTGTTCTTGTTAATGGACTTGACTTGAGGCATGTAAGTAGATAAGAGTAAACGCTTGGCAATGTAAGACGAACTTTCTTACGGAGATCATCATTGATTGCCTTTAAGAACTCATGCTCTTGCTCAAGGTTGAGCTTTTCAAAGCGTAACTTCTCATGAGTCCTTAAAAGTTTTCGATGATCTTCTAAGATAGTTTCATGAGCTAAATTAAGAGTGTTTAGTTCTTTAGTTAGAAGCTCAATCTTCTCCTTATCATTGTCATTCATTTTATCTTGATTAGCATGATTAATTGATGTTTCATCATAGTATTCATCACCAGAGTTGTCAACAAGTAAATCATCATCACCTAGCAAGTCATCTTCATCACTATTGAAATCAACATAGTCGGGGTGTGTTACCTTTGGGCCTTTAGCCACGAAGCATCTTCCAAGTCCTTCACTTGGTGAATCAAATATGTCGTAGGAGTTGGTTGACAGAAGTGCTAGACCGGCAGCACCTTCATTTGAGTATATTCAGAGTCGGAGTGATAGCTTCTCTCGGAGTGATTGTCGGAGTCGGAGCCGGATACCCATTCACCAACATGAGCTTGATGTCTTCGTTTTGTGTAGCTCCTTGATGACTTGTCCTTCCTTTCCGAATCCTTGCTTCTCCGGGATGTTCTTTGTTTATAATGATCATCTCTACTCCTCCTCTCTCTTGGTGGTCATTCTTCTCTTCTGCTTCTCCTCTTGGGTGATTCTTCTCTTCTTTTGTGGGGTGCCGTACACTCATTGGAATAGTGTCCGGGTCTCCCACAATTGTAGCAATTGCACTCTCGACTATAAGATCTTTTGTCACTGTAGGACCTTGACTTGGAGCTTCTTTCTTTGCTTCTACTCTTGTAGAATTTGTTGAAGTTCTTCACCATTAAGCTCAATTCTTCATTGAAGGTTTGTTTCTCACTTGATGATGTGGGGGCTTCACATGAGGCTTTGTAAGCACCACTTGACTTGTTGTGAAGTTCCTCCTTATCCTTGAGTGACATCTCATGAGCAACAATTCTTCCAATGACTTCGGTTGGCTTGAGATCTTTGTAATTGGGCATCATTTGGATCAATGTGCACACGGTATCATATTTTCCATCCAAAGCTCTTAGGATCTTCTTGATGATGAATTTGTCGGTCATCTCTTCACTTCCTAAGCCTGCAATCTCATTTGTGATAAGAGCGAGCCTAGAGTACATTTCAGCGACACCTTCACCATCCTTCATTTTGAACTTGTCAAGTTGACTTTGGAGCACATCCAACTTGGATTCCTTGACGGAGTCGGTACCTTCATGCATATCAATCAAAGTGTCCCAAATTTCCTTTGAATTCTCAAGACGGCTGATTTTGTTGAATTCTTCGGGGCACAATCCGTTGAAGAGGATATCACAAGCTTGAGCGTTGTATTGCAGCATCTTCAACTCTTCCATGGTAGCTTCACGGTTCGGTTCTCTCCCATCAAAGAATTCACCTTGCAAGCCAATACACACAATTGCCCAAACGGCGGGGTTATGTCCAAGAATATGCATTTTCATCTTATGCTTCCAACTAGCAAAATTAGTTCCATCCAAGTAAGGACCTCTACGGTGATAATTTCCCTCGCTAGACGCCATACTCTCCTAGGTTGTGAAACCAAGGCTATGACCACCAAAAGCTATGGAAATCAAAGCAAATAGAGACCAAAGCTCTGATACCACTTGTAGGATCGAAAGTATGTCTAGAGGGGGGTGATTAGACTACTTGACCAAATAAAAACTTATCCTTTTTCCCAATTTTAGTCTTTGGTAGTTTTAGCTATCTTAGCACAAGTCAAGCAATCTTAACACAATTCAAGCAAGCATGCAAAGAGTATATGAGCAGCGGAAAGTAAAGCATGCAACTTGCAAGAATGTAAAAGGAAGGATTTGTGATTGGGCGGTAGTGCAGGAGCTCGTTTGCTGCGATGAGCGCAGCTCGACCCTCCATGGCCGCGCGGGGCGCGCGGGACGAAGAACTAGCAGGGGTGAGCGAGGGTGTAGCTGTGCGGCCATCTCGCCTCATGTATGGGTGCTGGTACGATGCTTGCTGCTCGTTCCCCGCTGGGCGGGTGGCGGCGTTGACGGCAGGTGACGGGGAACGACGAGGGCGCCCGCCGACGGGAGCCGTCTGGGCGACGCGGGAAGCAAGGGCGGCTCGGCGCTCGGCGCGGGCCCGACGAGCGTCAGACATGAATGCGATGGTCGGAGAAGAACAAGGCGACGGGAGACGGATTCCGGCGCACCCCTACCTGGCGCGCCAAATGTCGGATTTCCGGTACCGGCAGACCCTTGAGGTTCGAACACTGGGGTGCGCGCGGAGATTTCACCCTCTATCTACCTGCTCCTCGCCGAATCGCTAGGATCTAAACTACGAAAAGAACAACACAAGAGACACAGGGTTTATACTGGTTCAGGCCACCATTGTGGTGTAATACCCTTCTCAAGTGTGTGGTGTGGTGGATTGCCTCTTGGGCTGATGATGAGCAATACAAGGAAGAACTGCCTCGCGAGGGTCAGTTCTTGGCTGGTGCGATGAACTGCTAGAAGGAGTTCAGTCGCTCTCTCTCTCTCTCTCTCTCTCTCTCTCGATTCTAGATGTATGCCTCACGCCCCTTCTCCTACCGTGGGGGTGGCTAGTCCTATTTATAGGCAAAGGCCCTGGGCCTCTCCCCAAATAGTGAGCGGGAAGGGCGCCAACAATTGGCCATTTCTAAGGGGAACATCGGGTACACTTATCCTGATTAAAGTTGGTCCTCGCCTGTCAAAGGCTCTGGTGGTGACGCCTGCTTGGGCTCCACAATGACTTCCTCCCTGCCGTTGGGCTGGTCTTGGTCTCGTTGCACCGAAATGGATGCCTTTGCTTGATGCTCTCGCCTGCGCTTGCTCCCTTTGCACCAAAGAGGAAAGGAGGACACTATGCGGGCTGGCGCCCGACTGGCGCCCTTGGTCGTCATGGCTTGCGTCATGGGCACCTCGTGAGGTACCCCGCCTTGAACTCTCCGCCTCCTCATGAGCCAGCCTGATGAGGCTGTGCCTGAGGAAGCTCCTTATCGTCCGCCCCGTGAGGCTTGGCCCCTCGCGAGGGTCTTGAGCTTGTGTTGATGAAGATGTGCCGCACTGGGCCCCCCTTTGAGCCACGCCGCAGGCCGCAGGCAGGCAAGTCTGGGGACCCCCGTTCCTAGAACACCGACAGTAGCCCCCGGGCCCACGGCGCGCCCGGACTTGGCCGAGTAGAGAGGTGAAAGGGCAAGTGCGAAGCATCGTGGGCCCTAATAGCCTGCGGCCTTGGGCGCCGCGTGGCGGTTGATTGTACCTGGGCGCCTCCGCTTCCCCACGACGCCTCGGCAATTGCACGGATTCGACAAGTCCCTGCATGCAAAGCGGGTCATGATTACCTGCGACCGTGGAGGTCGACGGTTGGCCTTCGCAGGCTATAAGTACGGAACGACGCACCCCCTTCAAGTCTATCTCTCCTCGCTTCTCCTTCTGACTGGTCCTTGCTCCGTCTCGCTGCAATGGCTCCGATCCGCCGGTTCTCCGCGGCGGAGAAGGGAAAGGCTCCCCAAGAGGACCCTGACCTGCTTCCGCCGAAGAAACGGCTTGCCCTCTGCCATCGGGGTGAGGGAGCCCGCCAGGAAGTGCCGAGGCCCTGGTCCGAGCGGCCACCACCAGGGTTCCCACTTCCCTTGTACGCCCATATCGAGGGCTCTAGAGGAGTCGACGCCGAACGCCACGGGCGGCGCCGCCGTCGGCACCGGCGGGTCACGAAGGTGTTCATCTTTCCCCCTGGAGTCCACGCCGAAGGCTCCTTCCGAGAGTTTGTGCTTCACGCCGCCACGCCTCCTAAGTCTTGGATTCGCCTCCCCCTTTCTTCGCCTCCGTCATCCCGCATGGGGAACCCCTGGGGCTTTGGCTGCAGCACGCCAGCTACAGTACCCTCGCGACCGGGGCAGAGGTAGCGGTCGTTGCCCCGGGCGAGGTCTTCATGACTCGAGGTTGGGGCGAAGTCGCCCGGGTCTGCAGGACGAGGGGCGCCCTCGCGATCCATCTGGAGTACGATGGTGATTTGGTGATGTCCTTCAAGGTCTTCGATGCAGACGGTCGCCAGCTAGAGTGCTGCCCCGGGAGAAGTGGTCGGGACCCTGCTGCGGCGAGACAGAGGCGGCCAACCGCTTCCTTGGCAGCTCCTCAGGCGATGAAGGCGCCGGAGGATCCAGCGACTTCCTCGAGCTCTTCGCGACTCCGGAGACGAGTGACGACAGCTACGAGCCCCCGAGCATGCGCCGCTCCCGGAGCAGGGCGGGCTCGTCAGGCCGTCGCCGCCCCTGATCTGGATGGGGTTGGCGCCGGTGCTGGACGACCCACTGTTGATGATGGTGTCTACCGCGATGGCCCCTGTAGTTAGGACTCCTTAGGATTCGCGTCTTTTGTTCCTGCGAGGAGCCAAGAATATACCCCGCGGGGGCTTGTAAGATGTTTGTAGCTCCATTTGTCAATATGATCCTCATTGTGGAGCAGTGCGAGATGCTTATTCCGTCTTAGCTTAGTTTCTTCCTTTCAGACGTCGTGAGGGCTTGATGCTCTGCGCCGACAGGTCCCGGTCCCAAGGCGGCTTCAGCCGCCGCTGGTATGCCAGGTCGCGATGCCGTGGTCAAGGCCAGGAGGCGAGTGGCCTGAGGTCCGGTAAGAGCCCCTGAGTTGCGATGCTCAGGAGGTCCCCCTTAGCGCCCAAGCAGCCATCATTCGGTGAGAAAGGAGAGCAACATTGCTAACACGGTATTGCATTAGGTGCGGGGATGGTGCTGCGATAGCTAATGTTCACGTAGGATGACTTATCTCGAGGGTCAGGAAACGCTTCCTAGTGCGGCGCTAGGTCCGTGCCTGGGCCGGCGAGGGGTTGCTTGGCGAGGTCCTCGCGTGCTCCTCCCCTCTCGCCTTCGCTCCCCTTTCTGCTCTACGTCCTCGGGACCTGGCCCTCGAGTGAGTCTCAGCCGTCGCTGGTATGCCAGGTCGCGATGCCGTGGACAAGGCCAGAGGGTGAGGGCTGGAGAGCCAGTAGGAGCCCTAAGTCGCGATGCGCAGGTACCCCCCTTTAACGTGCAAGCAGTTTGCGCGGATGAGAGTGAAGAAGACACCGTGAGGGCCTCGCCTGACGATGCTCCTTGAAGGGACCCTGCAGGCTCATCACAAAAGGAATGTGAGTTCGCCGTGACAATCGACAGTTAGCCGTTAGTTGCTTTGAAGAGGCGACGAGGCTCGAAAGGCCTGGCGAGGTGTGTTGGGGCACCCGTGAGCCAGGCGGGGACTCACGGGGCCCTACCCCAAGGCGGGTTGCGCCTGGCACTGGGCCCTATCTTGGAGTGTGTTCCTGCAAATTTGGCTAGATGCCGGTGCTCTACGTCCTCGGGTCCCGGCTCTCGAGCTGGTCTCAGCCGTCGCTGGCATGCCAGGTCGTGATGCCATGGACAAGTCTAGAGGGTGAGGGCTGGAGGGCCGGTAGGAGCCCTGAGTCGCGATGGTCAGGCACCCCCCCCTTTAATGCGCAGGCTGGGTTAGATGTCGAAACCCTACGTCCTCGGGTCCCGGCTCTCCTGCTGGTCTCAGCCTTCACTGGCATGCCAGGTCGTGATGCCATAGACAAGACCAGAGGATGAGTGCTGGAGAGCCGGTAGGAGCCCTGAGTCGCGATGCTCAGGCACCCCCCTTTAACGCGCAAGCTGGGTTAGATGTTGAAACTCTACGTCCTCGGGTCCCGGCCCTCGAGCTGGTCTCAGCCATCGCTGGTATGCCAGGTCGCGATGCCATGGACAAGACAAGAGGGTGAGGGCTCGAGAGCTGGTAGGAGCCCTGAGTCGCGATGCTCAGTCACCCCCCTTTAACGCGCAAGCTTGCGACATCCAGGAAGAAAAGGTGCCACGGACAGGCGCCAAATAACAAGCATGATGGGTCGAAAGCATGGCCCTAAGATAAACGCAAGAAGGGTACACGCCGCTGGGTCAGACCCGAGCGACTTGGGGATGATGTAGCCCAAGGGGCGCCCCCAATAAGGTAAGCTAAGAACATGAAATAAAAGGGATACACGCCGCAGGGATGGACCCACGCGGCCTGGGAATAATGCGGCCCTAAGGCGCTCCTAGCTGGAAATGAAACTTTTAAGATGTCACCTGATGATGTTGGGGATGAAGGGGTGTTGGTGCAGCAGACTCGGTGGGCTGCGGGAGCCGATTCTCACGAGCCCCCAGGCCCAGGGGCCTCGGGAGGCTCCGGAGGCGCTGGCGGCTCCTCGCGGACCATCTCCATCTCCACCAGGGCTACGGAACGCCTGACCTCTTGAGCCTCCAGGATGGCCCTCATGAGGCGCTGGTACGCGGCAGCCGCGTTCGGCAAGCCATAAGGCATGCGAACATAGTTGTGGGGCGGACCCTCACAGCATCCCACTTGCGATGGCCAGAGGCGCTCCTGAGACGCGGCTCGGTTGAGCCCGGGTATGTCGATGCAGACGCGCAGCCCACCATCCTCGCCTGGATGGGGGGCCACAGCGGGTAAGCGGCGGCGGCCTCTCATGACTCTTGACTCCTGTAGCTCCTGAATGGCCTTGCGGACGAACTCCTGAGGGTTTGGCCCTTCTTGCCTTGCTTCTTCTGGAGGGAAACGTGTTTCGAAACACGCCTCCACGTGGTGCCCAAGCACCTCCCTCATGACCTTCGCGAGGTCGGCGGCCCTCCAGGGGAGAGCCCCCGAGCCCTGCCTGAGGAGGGCGTCGGGCGCGCTTCCCTATGCAATGGAAGGAGGTTCCCCCTGAGAAGGCGCGGGCCCTGAGGGGCCTGCCTCCTGAGGGGCCGGGCCGGACGATGTCTTCTTCTTCTTGGGGGCGGCCTCGGGAAGCCTCCTGCTTCCGCGATCCGGGTCTTCCAGTGATGCGGCCTGAAAGGCTCGCTCCAGGGAGCACACTACGTCTCTCTCTTCGCAGGGCACTGTGATGACTCCGCCACTTCCTGGCATCTTGAGGATGTTGTAGCCGTGGTGGGTTACGGCCATGAACTTGGCTAGCGCTGGGTACTCGAGGATGGCGTTGTACAGCAGGCAAATTTGGGCAACGTCGAAGTCGATGAGCTAGGTGCGGTAGTTGTCGCGTGCCCTGAAGGTGACAGGGAGGCGGACCTGCCCAATCGGGACCGTGGAGCCGTCGGTGACTCTGGAGAAAGGCTTGGTTGGATGAAGCTGATTGTAGGGCACTTGGAGATTGTTGAACGTTTCCACGGATAGGACGTTGAGCCCTGCCCCGCCATCGATGAGGGTCCTGGTGACCAGCACATTGCTGATGATTAGGGAGCAAAGCATCGGGAGGACACCGGCCGTGTCCGCGCACTTGAGCTGATCCGCTGAGCTGAACGTGATGGCACACGCCGACCACCTGAGAGGGCGCATGGCCTCGAGCTTGGGGAGGACTGCATTCACTTCGCGGTAGAACTGCTTGAAGATGCGCTGAGAGGCTGGGGCTTGGGCTCCGCCCAGGATGCAGGCGATCGCACGTGGTTCCTGGAAGCCCCCAGCCCCCTCGTCCTGATGACGGTCCTCATTTCTTCTTGGCTATGGCGGCATCGGAGGGAGGCCTGCATTACCTTGCGGGCGATCCTCGCGAGGCTGATCCCTCCAGCCTCCCTCGCAAGGCGGGTCCTGCCAGCGATCCTCGCGAGGTTGGTCGTGCCACCCTTGGCGTGGGCCGCGGTCTTCCCAGCGTCCTGCGTTCCTTCCTCCTCCTCGGCCGTAGCCCCGGTCGCTGCGGTCGGGATGTCGGCCGACCCATCCTTCACGCACGGCCCGGAGCTCTTGGCATTCATTGGTGTTGTGGGTCTGGAGGTCGTGGTACACGTAGTATCGACTGCCCTTGGAGGATTCGGGCTGATCTCTGCCCCGCTTGGTGTGTGGCCCTGCTGCGAGGACGGCAGCCCCCTTGCGCTTCACGTCCTTGGCCTTGGGATTCTTCTCTTCTGGGTCTGCGGCAGGCATCTCGAGGAGGGAGAGGCACCCTTCCTCAGCCCTGGCGCACTTGGTCGCCAAGTTGAACACCTCCAAGGAGGTGCATAGGTCTTCATGCATCGCCAGCTCCTCCTTCATCTTGACATCGCGCACGCCGTCAGAGAAGGCTGAGATGATGGCCTCCTCGGTCACCTTGGGGATCTTGAGGCGCGCGTTATTGAAGCGCTGGATGTACTTCTGCAGGGTTTCCCCCTGGTTGCTGCTTGCTACGGCGCATGTCGCTCACGGCGGGTGGCCGGTCGCGAGTACCCCGGAAGTTGGCGATGAAGCGGGTGCGTATCTCGTCCCAGGAGAAGATCGTGCCTGGAGCCAGATTCAGGAGCCAGGTGCGGGCCCCGTCCTTGAGCGCCATGGGAAACCAGTTCGCCATGACCTTCTCGTCTCCGTTGGCAGCCTCGATGCCCAGCTCGTAGAGCTGGAGGAACTCTGCAGGGTCAGCCGTGTCGTCGTAGTGAGGAGGCAGGTCTGGCTTGAACTTGCCGGGCCACGCGACGCTGTGTAGCTCAGTGGTGAAGGCGCGGCAGCCCGCTGTGGCCACGGGAGGCCTTGGGCAGCGATGGGCTTGGTCCTGCGGGTCCCCATGCGCTGTGGCTGGGAGCAGCGCGGGGTCTTGACGTGCTAGAGCAGGGAGCGCTCGGGCAGCTTCTCGAGGGCGAGGGACTTCTTGGCAGCTCTGCTCCTGCTGTGCTGGCGCCTGACGGAGCGGATTCCGCCCAGGGGCCGCGCGCCTTGGGGCCAGGTGTCACACCCTGATTTTCATGCCGCAACACTTAAGCTAATAAATCATGATAAAATGTGTTTTGAGAAAAACTTTTGAGTGTTTTGGACTTTGCTTGATTGAAATTTTGTTTGCTGTTTGCAAGTGCTCTAAAAATCAAATAAATCCTCCAACTTCTATACTTCATCTCCTTGCTCCAAAAACCTTTCCCAATGATCATGACATGTGTATAGGACATAATAATAATTTCTTGCAAAAATAATTTGGCCAAATAGTATTTTCAAAAATTAGTTTTTCAAAAACCCCTGAATTGAGGTTTGCACTACAAGTACTTAATTAAGTGCAGTAAAAATCTTTCCAAAAATATATTTGACTCCTATTAGATATAGGATACCCAGAAACCACAAAAATATAATTTTAAAAGTTATTTTCCTATTTTATTTAAAAGCTTTTTCTTAAGTCCAGAAATGGTCTTTAATAGGGAAAAATTATTTTATTGTTTCAAAATATTTGAAAAAAATCTAGGGAAACTCAGTGGACATATATTGTCCATATATAAGAGTTTCAACACATGGTCATGTTCAAAATGTTGGTAAAATCCCTCAAAAACCCTTTCTGGATATTTCAAACTTTTGAAATATTTACAAAGGAAATATTCTCCAAAAATTCCAAGAAAATTCTATCATGTCACATATGACATATTAGATGATCTTGCCAAGTCTCATGACTTGGAGAACAATATAACATCAGCAAATACCCTCAAAACCATTTCTGTCCATTTTGAAGTTTGAGCAACTTTACATTGCCAAACATTTCCAGATGTTCTCAAACCTTGTGAACATGCTCAAATGCTCTAATTATTCATCTAGACCAAGTGGCACAAGTTGGAGAACAAGTTATATTGATCAAAGTGCCCCAAAACCATTTCTGTCCAGAACCAAATTTGAACAACTCTACATTGGCAACTTTCTCCTTTTGATCTCAACTTTTGTGGGCATGTTCATAACCTCAAATGATGACACTACACCAAGTGGTGCATAAAGGAGAATTGATTTGCATGACTAAATATTGGTAAAGCCATTTCAGCTAATTTCTAGGATTTACCAAAGTTGCATTGTCAACTTCCTCCAAATGAGCTCCAACTTGGTGATCAACCCCATTCCTATATGACACTTGATCCTGTTAATCTTCATATCATTTGGAATCCATTTGGTAGCCCAAATCACCATCAAACACCTTCTGGCACAAATTTAAAATGCTTGTTTTAGCCATTTCCACACATCTCCATGAGCTGAGCTTTTTACCACAGCCCCTCCTAGTCTCCCTCTACCTCTGGTGTGCTTCCCTGCCCGAGAGGCAATGATGAAGGGGGGCAGGGATCCATTTTTCCTCTCTGGACAGCTACATTTCTCCCCTTTTCTCACCTCTCTCTCACTCCTGCCAGGTCCCAGAGCACCCAAGGCCTCCTCCCCCCTTATTTATTCTACCTGCAGCCACTTGACACAAGTGGACGCGCGAGTGCGCGCGGAAAAGCCGCGGATGCCAGCCAAAGACGCGCTCTGGAGCGCGAGGCAGAGCAGGCGACCATTGACGCCGCGTCCCCCGACCACCTCGAGCCTCCCCAGCACGCGAACCAACGCCCCTCGACGTCCGTGTCACGACACGGCGCTGTCCCCTTCCTCCCTCCTCCTCCCCGCGCCTCCGCGCTAGCAAACATCGGCCGCCCGAGCGCGCCAATGGCGCGGCTCACACGTGCGCGCCTCTGACCTCTCCCCACTCCCTCTCTCTATCTCTCCCGACGTAGTCGACGTCCAGGAACACCCCAGACACCGCGCCCTCTTCTCCCGTGGCCTCCAGCGATGACTACGACCTCACCGGCGCATGGCCTGCTGTGCACCTCGCCCCCTTCTATTTAAGGCCACCCCCGAGCCTCCTCTCTACTCCTTTGGCTCTTTCTCCTTCCCGTGCACCCCCTAGACCGACTCACTCCTCTCCCCGCGCCCCCCATCCACCTCCAAGGCCGAAGCCGAGCCTCCGTCCATCGCCTAAATTCGCGACGCCCGAGCACCATCCCCTCCACCTATGCGTCCCAATCCATCTTCCACGACCCCCCCGAAGCTTCCCAGCACTCGGTTACTTCTCCCGGTGGCTGTAGTGCCGTGCCCACCATCACCGCCGGCCTCGTCCACCGCAGCCAACACCCTGCTCAGCCCGGTGCCCCGGGGAGATCGTGCCACCCACGGTTGGACGCGGCCGGGTCCCCTGGGCACGCCGGTGTGCAGAGCATCGCCGGAGACGCCCTGTGGCGCCGACAAGTCGCCGCTGACGCCGCCCCTTGCCTCTTCTCTCTTCGAGCGGGAGGTTGGGGATGAACCCGACAAGTGGGCCCCGCGCATCGGTGACCCAGCGGCTGGGCCCCGCCCGTTTAAGTGGAAACGGGCTCTGCCCGCTGCCGCCTTCGCTCGGGGAAGGCGTGTTCCCGGGAATACGCCTTCGACGTCGCCCCTGACACCGCGCAGCTGAGCCGCTGGGCCGGCCCACTACTATCTTTCGCCTGGTGCGCTAGATAAGGGTACATCCCCTTTCCCTTTTCTTTTTCTTTTTCTATAAACTTGTAAAATCCATAAACAATCCGAATTAACTCCAAATTTGATGATTCAAATTTGTAGTAGTTCATAAATTCATGATCTATCACATGGTGCTATTTGCACATTTTTCTAGAGACCTTTTCTTCACAAATATTTATCAAATCCTATTTTTCCTATTTTTGTGATGAACTTTAGAAAATCACAGAGAGCTGAAAATTGATCCAAATGCCATGATTCAAATTCCTAGACGCTTCTAAGTTCATAACTTAGTTTATGAACATTTTTGTTAATACTTTCTGTACCACATAAAATAATGAGCCATTTCTTCATATTTGTCAACTTTGCAAATTCATAGGAAATTCATTTGAACTCCAAATCTAGTGAAACCAACTCCCAGATGCTTCTAAAATCATGATTTGCTAAATGGGTGCCTTTGCTCATTTTTCAAAAATATATTTCTGTACACTTCTTACAAATCCATAAACCCCTTGATTCCATCATATTGAAATGTTCAGAGATGTCCATTGATCAAATCCTAATGAAACCACTTTGGTCATCCCTCATATGACCAGAGGTATCCTAGAAAAGTCCAACTCATATTTTTAGAGAACTTTTATTTCCTGCCTTGTTGTGTTGCTTATTATCGTTGCTTTCGACGATAGTTGACGAAGTAGACGAAATGCTCGGAGTTGGACCAGAGATATTTGAAGACCTCGAAGACTTTGTTAAAACAGGCAAGCAGCCCTTTGACCATGATGAACCCTTTTTTATCATAGTAACATTTCTTTCCGTGATTGTTGAATGCATGATATCTTGAATGGCAACCTTGCTAGGTTTGCCTTCCTTGCATACCCCGTTGGTACTTGCATTGATCATGACTCTATCCTTGTTTAGAGTTGTGTTGGTGGGTTGTAGAAGTATTCTATAGTTGTTGGCTGAGCAAAATGGGTCGGGGTTATGCATGGAAAGAAACCAAGTGTGGTTTGACATACTTGTAAATAGCCCAGTGGGTGCCACTAATGCCCCTGGGAGATGATGATGAACTAGGTCACTACTTGGAGGAGAGGTAGTGTACCGAGGCTTGATGAAAGTGTTGTTTACGGAGACGGATTAGATTTAAGATTTGTCGACTGTCCCAACCTTACATGCGCAACCACTCTACCCTTATATGGGAAAGGGCATTATTGAGTACCTAGACCGATACTAGCTTGGAGCCCGCATTACTAGTGACGGGAGAGTTGTTGGTGCGCTCTCTCGGGATGAGGTCGTGCCAGGTAGGGCGGCCAAGAACATTTTTATGGGGCACCGGACACACCGTTGGTACCCCGTGCTTGTGATGTGAGATGATTATGGAGCGTGGCTCCACGAAAATGTTATGTGATAATGTTGGGCACGGGGGTTACTACCAATTGAGTGGACTCCATGTTAGTGTCATCTAGGGAAAGGTAGTGATCGGATGCTTACCCCGGGTACTTGAGGTACCGCGGGTCGTGGCTGACACGGAAGTTCCCCGGATCTTGTGGGTAAAGTGTGCAACCTCTGCAGAGTGTAAAACTATTCGAATAGCCGTGTCCACTGTCAAGGACAGTTGGGCGGTGCTGCTTAGACTATGTCCATATGTTTCTGACAAACAACACCATTTGGTTATATTGATGATGTGACTCGTGAGGAAGTCACGATGAGCTTGAGCATGAGTTGTTCATAACTCTTTCTTGATGTTGATGTCTGTAACCTCATGATGCTTGTTGCAGACGCATTCTTGTCCTTGATATATGTTGATCATACTTGCATGAGAAAAACTAGCTTTCCGCAACAATGCCAATTAAGCAGTAGATCTTTGCATAATTATTTTGTTATCACTCTTGGGTTGCTTGAGAGTACATTCAAAGTACTCATTGGCTTGCCACTGGTTATTTTATTGGCCAGGCATGAAAGAACAGGATATAATGAAGAGTACCTTCGGTGACGAACATGCGAGCTAGGACGCTTCCCAGTCAGAATGCCTATATGGTTAAGGCAGGTGGCATGGTTCCAAGTTGTTATTGAAGATTTCCGCTGCGATGATACACTCAAGACTTGACCATAATGGTCCTACTTGTGTAAAACGGTATGTATGGACGTAAGACTCTTGTTATTCATCTTCTGTGTGTTCAGTGAGCATTGATCTCTGGGATCACTGTACACGTGCATTCGGTGATCACGACTTATGAGTCGGGGTCCCCACACCAGGGCGCCTTCTTGAGGGGGAGGCGGCTGAGGCGCCCCAGGAGCTTCATTGCCCGTGCAGGGCGGGGCGCGGCGCAGCGAGAAGGACGGCGCGGGGGAGCCCCCAGCGGCGCGGACGAGCTCGGCGACTCGGTCGAGCCACTCTTCGTAGACGTCGTTGATTGGGTGGTAGCGCAGGAGCTCGTTTGCCGTGATGAGCGCAGCTCGAGCCTCCATGGCCGCGCGGGGCGCGCGGGACAAAGAACCAACAGGGGTGAGCGAGGGTGTAGCAGTGCGGCCGTCTCGCCTCATGGATGGGTGCTAGGACGATGCTTGCTGCTCGTTCCCCGCCGGGCGGGTGGCGGCGTTGACGGCAGGTGACGGGGAACGACGAGGGCGCCCGCCGACAGGAGCCGTCTGGGCGACGCGGGAAGCGAGGGCGGCTCGGCGCTCGGCGCGGGCCCGATGAGCGTCAGATATGAATGCGATGGTCGGAGAAGAACAGGGCGATGGGAGACGAATTCCGGCACACCCCTACCTGGCGTGCCAAATGTCAGATTTCTGGTTCCGGCAGACCCTTGAGGTTCGAACACTGGGGTGCGCGCGGAGATTTCGCCCTCTATCTACCTGCTCCTCGCCGAATCGCTATGATCTAAACTACGAAAAGAACAACACAAGAGACACAGGGTTTATACTGGTTCAGGACACCATTGTGGTGTAATACCCTACTCCAATGTGTGGTGTGGTGGATTTGCTCTTGGGCTGAAGATGAGCAATACAAGGAAGAACTGCCTCGTGAGTGTCAGTTCTTGGCTGATGCGATGAAGTGCTAGAAGGAGTTCAGTCGCTCTCTCTCTCTCTCTCTCTCGATTCTAGATGTATGCCTCGTGCCCCTTCTCCTACCCTGGGGATGGCTAGTCCTATTTATAGGCAAAGGCCCTGGGCCTCTCCCCAAATATTGAGCGGGAAGGGCGCCAACAATTAGCCATTTTGAAGGGGAACAGCGGGTACACTTATCCTGACTAAAGATGGTCCTCGCCTGTCAAAGGCTCTGGTGGTGACGCCTGCTTGGGCTCCACAATGACTTCCTCCCTACCATTGGGCTGGTCTTGGTCTTGTTGCACCGAAATGGACGCCTTTGCTTGATGCTCTTGCCTACGCTTGCTCCCTTTGCACCAAAGAGGAAAGGAGGACACAGCATGGGCTGGCGCCCGACTGGCGCTCTTGGTCGTCATGGCTTGTGTCATGGGCACCTCGCGAGGTACCCCACCTTGAACTCTCGCCTCCTTGTGAGCCGACCTGATGAGGCCGTGCCTGAGGAAGCTCCTTATCGTCCGCCCCGCGAGGCTTGGACCCTCGCGAGGGTCTTGAGCTTGTGTTGATGAAGATGGGCCACGCTGGGCCCCCCTTTGAGCCATGCTGCAGGCCGCAGGCAGGCAAGTCTGGGGACCCCCATTCCCAGAACGCCGACAAGGCTTTGTAAGCACCACTTGACTTGTTGTGAAGTTCCTCCTTATCCTTGAGTGACATCTCATGAGAAACAATTCTTCCAATGACTTCGGTTGGCTTGAGATCTTTGTAATTGGGCATCATTTGGATCAATGTGCACACGGTATCATATTTTCCATCCAAAGCTCTTAGGATCTTCTTGATGATGAATTTGTCGGTCAACTCTTCACTTCCTAAGCCCGCAATCTCATTTGTGATAAGAGCAAGCCTAGAGTACATTTCAGCGACACCTTCATCATCCTTCATTTTGAACTTGTCAAGTTGACTTTGGAGAACATCCAACTTGGATTCCTTGACGGAGTCGGTACCTTCATGCATATCAATCAAAGTGTCCCAAATTTCCTTTGCATTCTCTAGACGGCTGATTTTGTTGAATTCTTGGAGGCACAATCCGTTGAAGAGGATATCACAAGCTTGAGCGTTGTATTGCAGCATCTTCAACTCTTTCGCGGTAGCTTCACGGTTCGGTTCTCTCCCATCAAAGAATTCACCTTGCAAGCCAATACACACAATAGCCCAAACGGCGGGGTTATGTCCAAGAATATGCATTTTCATCTTATGCTTCCAACTAGCAAAATTAGTACCATCAAAGTAAGGACCTTTATGGTGATAATTTCCCTCGCTAGACGCCATACTCTCCTAGGTTGTGAAACCAAGGCTATGACCACCAAAAGCTATGGAAATCAAAGCAAATGGAGACCAAAGCTCTGATACCACTTGTAGGATCAAACGTATGTCTAGAGGGGGGGTGATTAGACTACTTGACCAAATAAAAACTTATCCTTTTCCCAGTTTTATTCTTTGGTAGCTTTTAGCTATCTTAGCACAAGTCAAGCAATCTTAACACAATTCAAGCAAGCATGCAAAGAGTATATGAGCAGCGGAAAGTAAAGCACGCAACTTGCAAGAATGTAAAGGGAAGGGTTTGGAGAATTCAAACGGAATTTGGAGACACGGTGATTTTTGAGCCATGGTTCCGATAGGTGGTGCTATCGTACATCCACATTGATGGAGACTTCAACCCACGAAGGGTAACGGTTGCGCGAGTCCACGGAGGGCTCCACCCACGAAGGGTCCATGAAGAAGCAACCTTGTCTATCCCACCATGGCCGTCGCCCACGAAGGACTTGCCTCACTAGCGGTAGATCTTCATGAAGTAGGCGATCTCCTTTCCCTTAAAAACTCGTTGGTTCAACTCCACAATCTTGTCGGAGGCTCCCAAGTGACACCTAGCCAATCTAGGAGACACCACTCTCCAAGAAGTAACAAATGGTGTGTTGATGATGAACTCCTTGCTCTTGTGCTTCAAATGATAGTCTCCCCAACACTCAACTCTCTCTCACAGGATTTGGATTTGGTGGAAAGAAGATTTGAGTGGAAAGCAACTTGGGGAAGGCTAGAGATCAAGATTCATATGGTAGGAATGGAATATCTTGGCCTCAACATATGAGTAGGTGGTTCCTTCTCAGAAACAGCAAGTTGGAAGTGTAGGTTTGTGCTGATGGCTCTCTCCACGAATGAAGAGGAGGTGGAGGGGTATACATAACCTCCACACAAAATCTAACCGTTACACACAACTTGCCAAACTCGGTGGGACCAAATTGGTAAACTCGGTCAGACCGATTCAGCAAATCTAGTGACCGTTAGGATTTTCGGTGGGACCGACATGCAACTCGGTAGGACTGATATGGTTAGGGTTAGTGCATAACGTAATCTCGGTGAGACCAATTACACAAACTCGGTCAGACCGATTTTGGTAATAAGCTAACCAGAGAGTTGGTCAGGTAAACTCGGTGGGACCGATTCGCTCATTTCGGTGGGACCGAAATGTTACGAAAAGGAAACAGGGAGTTTACATTGCAATCTCGGTGGGACCGATCGCTCATCTCGGTGGTACTGAAATGTTACGAAGGGAAACAGAGAGATTAAAACCCCATCTAGGTGAGACCAAGATCCCTATCGGTGAGACCGATTTGCCTAGGGTTTGTGGAAGTGGCTATGACATTTGAACTCGGTGGCGCCGGGTAGAAAGAATCTGTGGGGCCGAGTTTGACTTTTGGGTTTAGGTCATATGTGGATATGAGAAAGTAGTTGAGGGTTTTGGAGCATATCACTAAGCACTATGGAGCAAGAAACTCATTAAGCAACGCCTCATCCCTCCTTGATAGTATTGGCTTTTCCTATAGACTCAATGTGATCTTGGATCACTAAAATATAAAATGTAGAGTTTTGAGCTTTTGAGCTTGAGCCAATCCTTTTCACCTTAGCATTTTGAGGGATCCACTTTTCTCATCCATGCCATGCCATTCATTGAGCTTTTCCTGAAATATTCATCTTGGAATGATGTTAGCTCAATGAGCTATATGTTGTTAGGAATTACCAAAACCACCTAGCAATAGTTGCACTTTCAATCTCCTCCTTTTTGATAATTGATGACAACATATAGATCAAAGCTTCGACAAATGATAATAAGAGTGAAAAACATTGTCGCTTTGAGAAGTATGTGATAAGCAAGAGCTCCCCCTAAATTTGTGCATAGTTTAAGATTTGCTTTGGACTGCAAATGCACAAGGAGTTAGGCTCATGGGTTACTCTTCCATGTCACATACATCTTGGTGGAGCACTCAAAATGATAATGATTGAATACATGCACACATCACCAAGCAAAGTGAATGATAATATAGAGATAAACAAGATAATGTCATCCAACAAGCATAAATGTAGCGTATGATCAAACACATGATCATCAAGTATCACACAGACATAGAGTATCTCAAACAAGCAAATAAAGTTTAACCACCAAAGCAAGAGAGAACTAAAAGCAACACTCTCTCTCGAAGCCTATGTCGGCATTCTGGGAATGGGGGTCCCCAGACTTGCCTGCCTGCGGCCTGCGGCGTGGCTCAAAGGAGGCCCAGCACAGCCCATCTTCATCAACGCAAGCTCAAGACCCTCACGAGGGGCCAAGCCTCGCGGGGCGGATGACACGGAGCTTCCTCAGGCATGGCCTCGTTAGGCTGGCTCATGAGGAGGCGGAGAGTTCAAGGCGGGGTACCTCGCGAGGTGCCCGTGACGCAAGCCATGACGACCAAGGGCGCCAGTCGGGCGCCAGCCCGCCCAGTGTCCTCCTTTGCTCTTTGGTGCAAAGGGAGCAAGCGTAGGAGAGAGCATCAAGCAAAGGCATCCATCTTGGTGCAACAAGCCAAGACCAGCCCAACGGCAGGAAGGAAGTCATTGCGGAGCCCAAGCCGGCGTCACCACCAGAGCCTTTGACAGGCGAGGACCAACTTTAGTCGGGATAAGTGTACCCGCTGTTCCCCTTCAAAATGGCCAATTGTTGGCGCACTTGCCTCTCAATATTTGGGAAGAGGCCCAGGGCCTTTGCCTATAAATAGGACTAGCCACCACAAGGAAGTGGGACACAGAACCCTCACCAAGAAACCAGTAGATAGAGCGATTGAACTCCTCCTAGCAGTTCGTCGCACCAGCCAAGGACAGACCCTCGCGAGGCTGTTCTGCCTTGTATTGTTCATCTTCAAGCCCAAGAGGCAATCCACCACACCACACACTGGAGTAGGGTATTACACCACAATGGTGGCCTAAACCAGTATAAATCTTGTGTCTCTTGTGTTGTTCTGTTTGGTAGTTTAGGTCCTAGTGATTCGGTGAGGAGCGAGCTGGTAGAGGGTTGAATCTCCGCGCGCACCCCAGTGTTCGAACCTCAAGGGTCTGCCAGAACCCGAAATCCGACATTTGGCGCGCTAGGTAGGGGTGCGCCAGAATTTGCCTTCCGTCATCTCGTTCTTCCCCGACCATCGCATCCATGTCTGACGCTCGTCGGGCTCACGCCGGGCGCCGAGCCGCCCTCGCTTCCCATGTCGCCCAGACGGCTCCCGTCGGCGGGCGCCTTCGTCGTCCCCCGTCACCTTCCGTCAACACTGCCACCGGCCCGGCGGGGAACGGGCGGCAAGCATCGTCCCGGCATTCCCCAGTGACCTCTAGGGAGGAGCCGCGCAGCTTCTTCCTCACCCACCCCATCGCTCCGGCTCCCTCGGTCATCGCGGCCCTCCTGGGCGGCTCGCAGACGCCGCCCTCCAGCCGCCACGTCAAGCCATTCGTCCGCCGGGTCGGCGCCACCGCCACGAGGCAGGGGGCTCCCTCGGGCCGGATGAAGCCGTCGGCCGGGCTGACCTTCGACTCTGAGGACCACCCCACCAACTCGGCTTGCCCGGGCACGCTCCCCATGCTCTGCACGCCCACCATCTACTAGGTGGCCGTCACCAGGACCCTCATTGATGGTGGCACGGGCCTCAACGTGCTCTCAGTTGAGGCCTTCAACCTCCTCTGCATACCCCAGGAGCGGCTGCAACCCAGCCGGCCTTTCTCGGGCATCGGAGGCGGGTCGTCCAGCTCCTTGGGGCAGATCCGGCTTCCGGTAACTTTTGGCACCTACGACAATTTCCGCACGGAGCTGGTCAATTTCGACATCGCCCCCATCAGCCTCCCCTACAATGCCATCCTCGGCTACACAGCATTGGCCAAATTCATGGCCGCGACTCACCCGGGGTACAACCTCATGAAGATGCCCGGGAGCAGCGGCGTCCTCACCATGCCCGAGGACACCGAGGGTGCGCTACGAGTACTCAAGATCGCCCTCAAGACGGCGGCGGCGGCGCAGCCCGCCGACGCAGAAACCCCCAAGCCCAAGGGGGTTGCGCCGACCAAGAAGAAGCAGTTGTTCACCCAAGACAAGGCGGAAACCAAGCATGTACCTATCGACGAGGACGGGTCCACTAACGCCATTTTCACCATAGGCGCCAACCTCGAGCCTGAGCAGGAGGAAGCCCTGATCAAGTTCCTGCGTGCAAACAAGAAGGTGTTCGCCTGGGAGCTCGATCAGCTGGCAGGGATCCCACGGGGCGTAATCGAGCACCACCTTAACGTGTGTCCCAACGTGCGTCTCGTAGAGCAGAAGGCGAGGAGGCAGTCCACTGAAAAGCAGGCCTTCATCGTCCAAGAGACCCGCAAGCTAGAAGCCGCAGGGGTTATTCGCGAGGCCTGATACCCCGATTGGTTGGCCAACCCCGTGGTTGTGCCAAAGAAGGGAGGAAAGGAACGCATATGTGTCGACTTCACCAACCTCAACAAAGCATGCCCGCAAGATCCGTTCCCGCTCCCTCGCATCGACCAGATCATCGATTCCACCGCTGAGTGTGACCTGTTATGCGTCTTGGATGCCTTCTCCGGGTATCACCAGATCAAGATGGCGGTGGAAGATGTGGAGAAGACGGCCTTCCTAACCCCGTGTGGGGTGTACTGCTATACATGCATGCCATTCGGACTGCGCAACACGGGGGCAACCTTTCAGCGGCTCATGCACGTCACCTTGGGCCCGCAGCTCGGGAAGAATGTGGAGGCTTACGTCGACGACATAGTAGTGAAGTCTTGTGAGGCCAAGACCCTGATACAAGACCTGGAGGAAACTTTCGCGAGCCTCAACGCAGTGAGCCTGCGACTCAACCCGGAGATGTGTGTGCTTGCAGTCCCCTCGGGCAAGCTCTTGGGCTTCCTCGTGTCCCACCGAGGCATCGAGGCCAACCCAGAAAAAGTCAAGGCAGTTGAGGATATGAGCCCACCAAAGACCCTCAGGGAAATGCAGAAGCTCACGGGGCGCGTGATGGCGCTGGGGCGCTTCATCTCCCGATTGGGGGAGCAGGCGCTGCCTTTCTTCCAGCTGATGAAGAAAAAGGGGCCCTTTGAATGGACTGAAGAGGCCGACAAGGCGTTCCAAGATCTCAAGAGATACCTAACCAGCCCTCCGGTGATGGTGGCCCCGCGCCCTCAGGAGCCCTTGGTACTCTACCTCGCCACCACTCCCTACTCCGCTAGCACAACCCTGGTGGCAGTTAGAGAGGAGCGTCGGGCCAAGACCATGGCAGCCACCCGTGCCAAGGCAAAGCTGGATCAAAAGGGACTCACGAAAGTCACCGCCATGACTGAGGAAGATCAGCCGTCGCAGCGGAGCGCACCAGGGGCGGGAGAGACCCTTCCTCCAGGCAACCAGCTTCTGGAGGCTCCACCACCTCGGGAGGCACCACGGCCTCCCGAGGACGCCACCAACACCGACGCCCCAAGCCTCGTCGAGCACCCGGTGTACTCCGTCAGCACGGTGTTACGGGATGTGAGGGCACGGTACCCCATGCCGCAGAAGATCCTCCTCGCGCTGCTGGTGGCTTCGCGCAAGCTGCGGCACTACTTCCAGGGTCATCCGATCAAGGTTGTCTCGGCATACCCCTTGGAAAGGGTGCTCAGGAGCCCTAACTCCGCCGGAAGGGTCGCCGAGTGGAACATTGAACTACATGCATTCCAGCTCGAATTCAGCACGACTAGAGTCATCAAGGGGGGCGCGCTGGTAGATTTCATGGCCGAATGGACAGAGGCACCGGACCTCAGGGCCGGCGAGGATCGATCCCTTTCCCCAGGAAGCAAGGCACCAGAAGGCTGGGTCATGTACTTCGACAGAGCATTCTCCAGGCAGGGCGCTGGGGCTGGGGCGGTGCTCATATCTCCCACTCAGGACAAGCTCTACTACGCCGTGCAGCTCTGTTTCCAGCAAGGCGAGAAGGTCTCCAACAATATAGCAGAGTACGAGGGATTGATAGTGGGCCTGAAGGCCGCCACTGCCCTGGGAGTGAAGCGTCTTACTATCAAGGGCGATTTGCAGCTCCTTGTCAATTTCTCCAACAAGGTATACAAGCCAAGAGATGAGCACGTGGAGGCCTACCTTGCAGAGGTCTGCAGGATGGAGAAGCAGTTCTGGGGGTTGGAGCTACAGCATGTACCCCGCGGCACTAATCAAGAAGCCGACGACATCGCCAAACGAGCCTCCAGGCGGTTGCCCCAGGACCTGGGCGTCTTTGAGGAATGGCTCTTCAAGCCTTCAGCCCTGCCACCATTGTCGAGCACAGCACAGCCTCGGGTGGAGCTTCCCCAGCCACCTGCCTCGGGAGCCCCAGCCTGTGGCCCGGCCTCAGGAGCACGCCTGCTCCTGACGATGGAGCCTCAGGAGGGGTGCTAGATCACAGAGCTCAAGAGCTACCTAACGCAAGGGACCTTGCCAGAGAAGGAGGAGGAGGCAGAGCATGTGGCGCGGCAAGCCACAGCGTACTGCATCATGGATGGAGAGCTCTACCGGAAACGACCAAACAATGTGTCCATGCGTTGCATCACCAGGGAACAAGGGAAGGAACTGCTGGCGGATATACACGGTGGAGACTGTGGGCATCATTCGTCGTCACGGACCCTCGTCGGCAAGGTGTTCCGCAGCAGTTTCTATTGGCCCACTGCGCTCAATGACGCTATCGAACTGGTGAAGGCTTGCGAGGCCTGCCAATTCCATGCCAAGCAGATCCATCAGCCGGCAGGAGGTCTGCGAACCATACCCCTCACATGGCCATTCGCGGTCTAGGGGCTGGATATCCTAGGCCCTGTTCCTCGGGCGCCAGGGGGCTATCGCTACCTCTGCATCGTCGTGGACAAGTTCACCAAGTGGGCCGAAGTCGAGGCCGTCCGCACCATCCCTGCTGGTTCTGCGGTCAAGTTCATCAAGGGAATCGTGAGCCGGTTCGGAGTGCCGAACCGCATCATCACTGACAACGGTTCGCAGTTCACCAGTAACCTTTTCAAAACATATTGTGCTAACCTTGGAATGCAGATATGCTACGCTTCGGTGGCGCACCCCCGAAGCAACGGCCAGGCCAAGCGGGCCAACGCAGAATCCTGAGGGGCCTCAAGACCAGGACATTCAAGAAGAAATTGGAAGCCTGCGGCAGAGGCTGGTATGACGAGCTTCAGTCCGTGTTGTGGTCCATCCGCACACCACGACCAAGCCGACTGGGGAGACCCCCTTCTTCCTGGTCTACGGAGCCAAAGCGGTTCTCCCTCACGAGGTCAGGCATCGATCCGCGCGGGTCCTGGCATTCGATGAGACGCTGCAGGACGCCATGCGGGGGAGGAACCTCGTGCTGGGGAAGGAGCGTCGTCGAGAAGCTGCGCTGCGAGCGGCAAGGCCCGGCTCCATGCACTTGGAGACTCAGGAGGGAGTACTTGTACAGAACGCGTGGAACATCCAGCACCTCCGGAGGTTTTACCCCTGAAAAGGCCCAGAGCCTGTGAAGAAGGCAAATGCCTGTGAAGCTCATCTTTTTGGAAAAGGCCTAGAGCCTGTGAAGAAGGCAAATGCCTGTGAAGCTCATCTTTTGGGAAAAGGCCCGGAGCCTGTGAAGAAGGCGAACGCCTGTGAAGCTGTTGCGTTTTGGAAAAGGCCCGGAGCCTGTGAAGAAGGCGAACGCCTGTGAAGCTGTCGCGTTTTGGAAAGGGCCCGGAGCCTGTGAAGAGGGCCAACGCCCGTGAAGCTCGCTTCCCCGAAGAAAGGCCCGGAGCCTGTGAAGAAGGCCAACGCCTGTGAAGCTCGCTTCCCATGACACTCTCACGTAATAATGAGTTGGGCTGTACACGCCCCGGAGTCTCAGGGGTGCCGGCCTCAGGCCCTGGGGCTCCCTCCCACGCCCAGTGGTAGCACTTAGATCCGCGCTGGTGAGAAGACGTCGAAGACTAGACTAGGTGCCGGACGCGGCTTTTTCATTTGCTTTCCGCAGTTGGCTAGTTCATTCTCATTTGGAGTCTTTATCGAAACTGTCGCCGCCTTTTAACCTGTGGTTCTTCGACTTTTTTTCGCTCTCCTGCATCGATTTCTCTTGCACGGGGGCTCGCGAGGCAGAAGCCCCGGAAGCCCTCGCGAGCGTTCCTGCCCCTATCGCTCGAGTTTTCACGGCCCGGGTCCACTACCGGAGAACCCCTCCGGACCATGCCTCACGGCCACCGCTACGCGAATACAGGGCCTGGGTCGGTCGCCCCCCGCGGCTGAAACTAGGGATTACTTGCGAATGGGCATACAACATAAAGGAACAATATCGGGATAACAAAAACAGTATGATGATTGACGACGTTAACCCAAACGCGCCCCCACGGGGCCACACATTGCTGTCTTTTTGCGCAGGAGAAAAGAAAGGAAAGAACAAAAGTAGGCGAAGCATGTCCCGTGCCGGCCCTCTTCGAAGACTCGAGCCGCCCCCGGAGCTCAGGCGGACTCCTTCTCGCGCTTCACCGGGGCGCGACGGTGAGCAGACCCGCTGCCACCCTCCAAGCAAGCGCGGTGGCGTGGAGGCTAGCCGCGGCCGCTACTAGAATGGTCGCTACCCGAAAAAGAGCTGGTGAAGCCTCAGGAGTCACGGGCGTTGCCAACTGCCCACGCGCTGCCCTCTCCGTCCTCGCCGGGGCTGAGTCCCCGGCCGCGGTCGTCTTCTTTAGGGCAGCACCTCGCACGGCGACCATCTTCCCCAAACACCCTCACATAGAGGGTGGCGTCGCCGTCGAACTTGAAGTGCAGAGAGCACCGGCGGCGGAGACCACGCGCGCGAGCAAACGTCTGCCTGCCGCGGGTCAGGGCCAGGTTCCCTGCAGCGGAGACCTCCAGCGAAGCCAACGAGGCCCGGCTACAGCAGCCATCCGCCTGGAGCCAGAGGCCACCCAAGGCGCTAGCTGGGAGCTCACCTAGGAGAAAGCGAGGGAGCTGAAGCCAGGCACCGGACGGCTCCACCGCCCACACAATAAACTCCGGCAGCACCTCCGCAGCATGGAGGCGCGGCCACGGGGGTCGCATGGCCGGAGCACGCCCGCCGACCATGGCCAGCCGCTCATCGCCGCGCAGAGAGCCACCTCCGCGACCGCGGGGGACCGCCGTGGAGGCCACAGGATGCTTGCGAGGGCGACCTCGACCGCGCTTGGGCGGGGGAGAGGAAGACTCGACCTGGCGGGCCTTTCCTTTCTCTGCAGCCGAAAACTTCCTTGGTGGAGCCATGGAGAAGAAGGAGAAGCAAGAGGGGATAGGCTGGAAAGGCGCATGCCGTTCCGTACTTATAGTCGGCGAAGGCCAACTGTCGACCTCCATGATCGCAGGTAATCATGACCCGCTTTGCATGCAGGGACTTGTCGAATCCATGCGGTTACCAAGGCGTTGTGGGGAAGCGGAGCCGCCCCCGATCAATCGACCGCCACGCGGCGCCCAAGGCCGCAGGCTGTTAGGGCCCGCGAAGCTTCGCACTTGCCCTTTCGCCTCTCTGCTCGGCCAAGTTCGGGCGCGCCGTGGGCCCGGGGGCTACTGTCGGCGTTCTGGGAATGGGGGTCCCCAGACTTGCCTGCCTGCGGCCTGCGGCGTGGCTGAAAGGAGGCCCAGCACAGCCCATCTTCATCAACGCAAGCTCAAGACCCTCGCGAGGGGCCAAGCCTCGCGGGGCGGACGACACAGAGCTTCCTCAAGCGCGGCCTCGTCAGGCTGGCTCATGAGGAGGCGGAGAGTTCAAGGCAGGGTACCTCGCGAGGTGCCCATGACGCAAGCCATGACGACGAAGGGCGCCATTCGGGCGCCAGCCCGCGCAGTGTCCTCCTTTCCTCTTTGGTGCAAAGGGAGCAAGCGCAGGCGAGAGCATCAAGCAAAGGCATCCATTTCGGTGCAACAAGACCAAGACCAGCCCAACGACAGGAAGGAAGTCATTGTGGAGCCCAAGCCGGCGTCACCACCAGAGCCTTTGACAGGCGAGGACCAACTTTAGTCAGGATAAGTGTACCCGCCGTTCCCCTTCAAAATGGCCAATTGTTGGCGCCCTTCCCGCTCAATTTTTGGGAAGAGGCCCAGGGCCTTTGCCTATAAATAGGACTAGCCACCACAAGGAAGAGGGACACAGAACCCTCAACAAGAAACCAGTAGATAGAGCGATTGAACTCCTCCCAGCAGTTCGTCGCACCAGCCAAGGACAGACCCTCGCGAGGCTGTTCTGCCTTGTATTGTTCATCTTCAAGCCAAAGAGGCAATCCACCACACCACACATTGGAGTAGGGTATTACACCACAATGGTGGCCTGAACCAGTATAAATCTTGTGTCTCTTGTGTTGTTCTGTTTGGTAGTTTAGGTCCTAGCGATTCGGTGAGGAGCGAGCTGGTAGAGGGTTGAATCTCCACGCGCATCCCAGTGTTCGAACCTCAAGGGTCTGCCGGAACCCGAAATCCGACAGCCTATGATCTATACATTTTTCTCCCCCTCTGGCAACAGGTTACCGAAAAGTTCATAGAAAATGCATAGCACTAGATCGACTCTAAGGCTTGATCTTCAGGTGGTGGTGTAGATAAAATGCCAAGGACGAAAGCATTAGTTGATGTAGATGGAGCTGGAGGTGTGGGTGCTGAAGCTGGTTGCACTGGAGCTGTAGGAGCTGTAGCTGGTGCAGATGAAGTGGCTCTGGTGTCTGTCACTGGCACTGCAGCTGATCTCTGAGCTCTAGGCACTCTGGCAAATGCATCAGTAGTTGACTTGCCCTTCCTCTCCTCCATGTCATCCTGAAGCTGCTCAACAACAGACTGGATCTCAGTTACCTTCACATCCAAGTTGTAGAACATCTGCTCCATGATCCTCTCCAGGCTCTCCTGGTTTTGAGTCAAGGTGGCCAGCCCCTTCTCAATCCTCAGAGTGGATGCAATCAAGTAGCCTAGTTGATCTTGTTTGCTCTTCAGAAAGTATTGAGATGCCTCTTCCATTGTTGGCATCTTGGTAGCCTTCTCTGTCCTTGCCTTCTCCTTCTTGGCTTCAGCATGCACAGAAGATGGTTCATCTTCATCCATAACCACTTGGTTATCCTCAAAGTCTGGATAGATAGGAAAATGTTCCTTGTCCAGCAAATATGTGCATGTGCCCATCTTGGAGTTTATCAGCTCCTGGATCTGTGGGGCATACCCACTACTTCTTTTCTGGTCAGCTGCTGTCCTCTTGATAGTCTCAACAATGAGGCTCATGACCTTGAACTTCTGTGGCACATCAAATAAGTGTAGCAAGTTTATAGCATGGCCTCGGATCATGTTGTGGTCACCTGACTTGGGAAATAGAGTATTCCTGAGGATCCAGTTGATAGTTGGGAGTCCTGACAGAAGATAATGTATAGATCCAAACTTATGTGTCTCAACTGCAGCATCTGGGATCTCCTTGTACATATGAGCCATGGAGTTGTGATCCATCTTCTTCTTGGCATAGCCATCCAGGTCATCTTCCTTCTCTTTAGGTGCATTGATCAGATTTTCCCATTCCTCAATAGTTGATTGGTACCTTGTACCTTCAGACATCCATACTATCCTGCCATCTGGATAGAAATGTGTTGTGGAGTAGAATTGCATAATGAGCTCATCATTCCACTTTGTGAGCTTCTGCCCAACAAAGTCTGCAACTCCACAAGCACTGAAACTGTCATACACTCCAGGATAGTGTTCCTCATTTTCGTTCATGTAGGTCCAGTCGACCCATCTCATGTCACACACTATAGGCTTCTTGTCCAACAACACTGTCTCATAGAAATCCTGCTGTTCCTTAGTATGGAACCTGTAGTCAACAACAGTCCTTCTCCTGATAGCATAAGGATCATACAACCTCCACTGTCTGAGTCCTGCATCCTTCCTCAGCTTCATGTTCTCAGCCACAGGATGAGCATCATTGTGGTCTAGAATCTTTGGCTTCAACTTTGATCAGACATGTTGCAAACACCGACTTCTGACCCTGTGAATAGATGTAGATGAGATAGAGTGGATGAGCATCACAAAATACACAGGTTTTTGCAAAAGAATGATTCAAAAACTTAGTTTTAGTTTTCCACAGAAAGCATTTCGGATCAACCGATTTGCAAACTCGGTGATACCGAAGCAGCTTTTGGAACCTGAACTAGTGAACTTGGTCAGACCGAGTCACAGTTCGGTGGCACCGAGAATGCTAGGGTTTCACAAAGTCATGTACTCGGTCACACCGATTTGCAATTCTCGGTCAGACCGAGAATCACTTGTGCAATGGCATTAGCCAAATCGGTGGAACCGAGTTCTGCAACCCGGTGGGTCCGAGATGGTTTCGGCGGGAACCTAACCCTAAATTTTCAATTCACTTCTAATCTAAGGATTGTTTTGACTGGATAGAATCGTTTCAAACGTGGCAAGAATCATGATGAACACAATGTGCTAGGAATCATATAGGGATAATACTGTGATCGAGTCCATACCGTAGCTTGGCGATGACCTCACTACGGCGGCAACGGCGAGGGTGAATTCTGTTGACGGCAGTGGAGACTAGCGACTGGAGGCGGCTGGCGATGAGGAGAATGATCTGGAGACCCTGGAGGCAGAGCAAGCTATGCGCGGGCGAAGGGGTTTGGAGAAAGTTTCCAATTTTTTTTCCCGTGGGTATATATAGCCCGACCCTGTCGGTGTGACCGAGTGGAACAACTCAGTGGCACCGATATGCATAACTGTATACAGTTACAGCAACTCGGTGTGACCGAAAAGTTCAAATTGGTTGCACCGAGGTTGAAAACCTAGATCGACTTAGTGATCTCGGTACGAACGAAATGGAAGAATCGGTCAGACCGAAACGCACAAATAAGTTTTGGAAGTTTAAGTCTATGGTGAATCGGGGACTCCGAGTGCTCCTCACACAAAGTGGTTCAAATCTGACTTGATCAAATTTTGTGATGTAGCATGAATATAGTTTGAGACGAGAAAAGCATAGATAGCTAGAGAAGGTTCTTAGGCATTCTTGTTCATCCACTTGGCAAAAGAAAAAGAAACCAATCAATCAAAGCAACAAGTGGATGTGCTCGAATGAGTAAAATATGCAACCAACATGCTCACACAATAAAATGGCAAATTAAATATATGGCAAATCATGCACAACCAATTCTAGCATCTATCAAGTAATTGGCGATGAACAGGTCATCTATATATGAGTACATTGACTAAGGAGTCAAATGAGAACATTTGATCATAGGTCATACTCATCGTTTAAGCTCAAGTGGGGTTACCCCTTTTACATAACGCATTGATGTGTTCACACCATTAGAGTTGCTTTGACTCAATTCTTAGAGTTAAGCTCCCCCTAGATGTGAGATCCCCCCTTAGAGGGATAAACTAACCTTGGGTTTTGTCGATGATGACTTCATGTAGGTGTTGAAGATGTGGATGCTCAACGTTGATGCAGGTCATTTGGAGCAATCCCTTGGAGTGAGTTGCACTTTCAATACCTACACGGGTTAGTCCCACAAGGAACGAACAAGGATATCCATAGACATAGAGTGATGCTCACACAAGATGATGTCTATGAAAGCATTAGGTTACCTTGTCCCTTGTCTTACCAACAAGAGGGTTTGTGACTCCTTGAACTAGTGCAAGATTTGGAAGTTGATTGCATTTGTTGTTCCCAAGATGATATGAGTGAGGTATGTTGGAGTCACCCTCAAGAACTCTCTAGTTCTTCTTCTTCGGGATCCACATCATCTTGATGGGAATCCTTGGAGTTGTAGTCATACTTGATGAAGTAGAACTTGATGTAGTCTTGGGAACCCACTTGACCAAGGCCTTAGGAGCTTCTTCAAATGCATCAATCTCCTCTTGAAGCTTGTCCTTGCCTTTTTGCTTGTGGTCTTGTGGTGGAAGATCATCTTGAGCTTGTGTCCCCTTGAAGGAAGTAGCAACATACTTCTCTTGTTGAGGAACAAACTTTGTCTTGGGGTATTGATCTTCTTCCCACTCAACTCCATTGGCATTGAATTTTCGTTCAAAACCAACACCTTGGTTCTTCCGGTGCCTTCCTTGCTTGTGTACAATTTCCTCAAATTGCTTACTCCCGGCAAGGCTCTTGTAAACACCTTTCTCTATAATTCCCCTCAATAAGCTATTTTCTTTCTCAAGTGTAACTTGGCTAAGAGAATCATTAGTGGAACTACTAGAAGCAACAACATTTGATTTAGCATGATTATTGTTACTACTAGAGGAAGAATCCTTCTTGTTCTTGTTAATGGACTTGACTTGAGGCATGTAAGTAGATAAGAGTAAAAGCTTGGCAATGTAAGAAGAACTTTTCTTATGGAGATCATCATTGATTGCCTTTAAGAACTCATGCTCTTGCTCAAGGTTGAGCTTTTCAAAGCATAACTTCGCATGAGTCCTTAAAAGTTCTCGATGATCTTCTAAGATAGTTTCATGAGGTAACTTAAGAGTGTTTAGTTCTTTAGTTAGAAGCTCAATCTTCTCCTTATCATTGTCATTTGTTTTATCTTGATTAGCATGATTAATTGATGTTTCATCATAGTATTCATCACTAGAGTTGTCAACAAGTAAATCATCATCACCTAGCAAGTCATCTTCATCACTATTGAAATCAACATAGTCGGGGTGTGTTACCTTTGGGCCTTTAGCCATGAAGCATCTTCCAAGTCCGTCATTTGGTGAATCAAATATGTCGTAGGAGTTGGTTGACACAAGTGCTAGACCGGCAACACCTTCATCTTGAGTATATTCGGACTCGGAGTGATAGCTTCTCTCAGAGTGATTGTCGGAGTCGGAGCCGGATACCCATTCACCAACATGAGCTTGATGTCTTCGTTTTGTGTAGCTCCTTGATGACTTGTCCTTCCTTTCCGAATCTTTGCTTATCCGGGATGTTCTTTGTTCATAACGATCATCTCTACTCCTCCTCTCTCTTGGTGGTGATTCTTCTCTTCTACTTCTCCTCTTGGGTGATTCTTCTCTTCTTTTGTGGGGTGCCGTACACTCATTGGAATAGTGTCCGGGTCTCCCACAATTGTAGCAATTGCGCTCTCGACTATAAGATCTTTTGTCATTGTAGGACCTTGACTTGGAGCTTATTTCTTTGCTTCTACTCTTGTAGAATTTGTTGAAGTTCTTCACCATTAAAATCAATTCTTCATTGAAGGTTTGTTTCTCACTTGATGATGTGGGGGCTTCACATGAGGCTTTGTAAGCACCACTTGACTTGTTGCGAAGTTCCTCCTTATCCTTGAGTGACATCTCATGAGCAACAATTCTTCCAATGACTTCGGTTGGCTTGAGATCTTTGTAATTGGGCATCATTTGGATCAATGTGCACACGGTATCATATTTTCCATCCAAAGCTCTTAGGATCTTCTTGATGATGAATTTGTCAGTCATCTCTTCACTTCCTAAGCCCGCAATCTCATTTGTGATAAGAGCGAGCCTAGAGTACATTTCAGCGACACCTTCACCATCCTTCATTTTGAACTTGTCAAGTTGACTTTGGAGCACATCCAACTTGGATTCCTTGACGGAGTCGGTACCTTCATGCATATCAATCAAAGTGTCCCAAATTTCCTTTGCATTCTCAAGACGGCTGATTTTGTTGAATTCTTCGGGGCACAATCCGTTGAAGAGGATATCACAAGCTTGAGCGTTGTATTGCAGCATCTTCAACTCTTCCGCGGTAGCTTCACGGTTCGGTTCTCTCCCATCAAAGAATTCACCTTGCAAGCCAATACACACAATAGCCCAAACGGCGGGGTTATGTCCAAGAATATGCATTTTCATCTTATGCTTCCAACTAGCAAAATTAGTACAATCAAAGTAAGGACCTCTACGGTGATAATTTCCCTCGCTAGACGCCATACTCTCCTAGGTTGTGAAACCAAGGCTATGACCACCAAAAGCTATGGAAATCAAAGCAAATGGAGACCAAAGCTCTGATACCACTTGTAGGATCGAAAGTATGTCTAGAGGGGGGTGATTAGACTACTTGACCAAATAAAAACTTATCCTTTTCCCAATTTTAGTCTTTGGCAGTTTTAGCTATCTTAGCACAAGTCAAGCAATCTTAACACAATTCAAGCAAGCATGCAAAGAGTATATGAGCAGTTGAAAGTAAAGCATGCAACTTGCAAGAATGTAAAAGGAAGGGTTTGGAGAATTCAAACGCAATTTGGAGACACGGTGATTTTTGAGCCGTGGTTCCGATAGGTGGTGCTATCGTACATCCACGTTGATGGAGACTTCAACCCACGAAGGGTAACGGTTGCGCGAGTCCACGGAGGGCTCCACCCACGAAGGATCCACGAAGAAGCAACCTTGTCTATCCCACCATGGCCGTCGCCCACGAAGGACTTGCCTCACTAGCGGTAGATCTTCACGAAGTAGGCGATCTCCTTGCCCTTACAAACTCCTTGGTTCAACTCCACAATCTTGTCGGAGGCTCCCAAGTGACACCTAGCCAATCTAGGAGACACCACTCTCCAAGAAGTAACAAATGGTGTGTTGATGATGAACTCCTTGCTCTTGTGCTTCAAATGATAGTCTCCCCAAAACTTAACTCTCTCTCACAGAATGTGGATTTGGTGGAAAGAAGATTTGAGTAGAAAGCAACTTGGGGAAGGCTAGAGATCAAGATTCATATGGTAGGAATGGAATATCTTGGCCTCAACACATGAGTAGGTGGTGCCTTCTCAGAAACAGCAAGTTGGAAGTGTAGGTTTGTTCTGATGGCTCTCTCCACGAATGAAGAGGAGGTGGAGGGGTATACATAGCCTCCACACAAAATCTAACGGTTACACACAACTTGTCAAACTTGGTGGGACCAAATTGGTAAACTCGGCCAGACCGATTCAGCAAACCTAGTGACTGTTAGGATTTTCGGTGGGACCGACATGCAACTCGGTAGGACCGATATGGTTAGGGTTAGGGCATAACGTAATCTCGGTGAGACCGATTACAGAAACTCGGTGAGACCGATTTTGGTAATAAGCTAACCAGAGAGTTGGTCAGGTAAACTCGGTGGGACTGATTCGCACTTTTCAGTGGGACCGAAATGTTACGAAAAGGAAACAGGGAGTTTACATTGCAATCTCGGTGGGACCGATCGTTCATCTCGATGGTACTGGAACGTTACGAAGGGAAATAGAGAGATTACAACCCCATCTCGGTGAGACCGAGATCCCTATCGGTGAGACCGATTTGCCTAGGGTTTGTGGCAGTGGCTATGACATCTGAACTCGGTGGCGCCGGGTAGAAAGAATCGGTGGGGCCGAGTTTGACTTTTGGGTTTAGGTCATATGTGGATATGAGAAAGTAGTTGAGAGTTTTGGAGCATATCACTAAGCACTGTGGAGCAAGAAACTCATTAAGCAACACCTCATCCCTCCTTGACTCACTGTGATCTTGGATCACTAAAATATAAAATGTAGAGTCTTGAGCTTTTGAGCTTGAGCCAATCATTTTCTCCTTAGCATTTTGAGGGATCCACTTTTCTCATCCATGCCATGCCATTCATTGAGCTTTTCCTGAAATATTCATCTTGGAATGATGTTAGCTCAATGACCTATATGTTGTTAGGAATTACCAAAACCACCCAGGGATAGTTGCACTTTCAACTGCGACCCGTTGTCGGTGATGATGTGATTAGGGACCCCGAATTGGCTCACAAGGACCTTCATGAACTTGGCTGCAGAACCAGCTGGGATGGTGCGGATGGCTTCCACCTCCGCCCACTTGGTGAACTTGTCGATGGCGACGTAGAGGTAGCGGTAGCCCCCAGGCGCTCGAGGAAACGGGCACAAGATATCCAGCCCCCAGACCACGAACGGCCATGAGAGTGGGATGGTCTGCACGCCCTGAGCTGGCTGATGGGTCTGCTTGGCATGGAATTGGCAGGCTTCGCAAGCCTTCACCAGCTCGATTGCGTCATTGAGTGTCGTAGGCCAGTAGAAACTGCTGCAAAATGTTTTGCCGACAAGGGTCCATGATGACGAGTGATGTCCGCAATCTCCACCGTGTATGTCAGCCAACAACTCCTTCCCTTGTTCTCTGGAGATGCAACATAGGAAAACGTCATTTGACCACTTCCGGTAGAGCTCTCCGTCTTGGATGCAGTAGGCCGTGGCCTG
Organism: Triticum dicoccoides; assembly: GCF_002162155.2. Taxonomy (NCBI): domain Eukaryota; kingdom Viridiplantae; phylum Streptophyta; class Magnoliopsida; order Poales; family Poaceae; genus Triticum; species Triticum dicoccoides. Next base: position 622,116,895 of record NC_041385.1, read on the forward strand.
CCGGGCCACGCGTTCCGCATCCTCCTCTTTCTCTGGCAGCGTCCCTTGCATCAGGTAGTCCTTGAATTCCGTGGTCCAGCACCCCTCCGGAGGCTCCAGCGCCAGGAGCAAGCGCGCTCCCGAGGTCAGGCCGCAGGCCAGGGCTCCTGTAGCAAGTGGTTGAGGGATTTCCTCCCGAGGTTGCGCTGTGCTTAATAGTGACGGCGTTGCCAATGGCTTGAAGAGTCATTCCTCAAAAATGCCAGGATCCTGAGGAAGACGCCTGGATGCCCTCCTGGCAATGTCATCGGCCTCTTGGTTGGTGCCGCGGGGCACATGCTGCAACTCTAGCCCCCAAAACTGATTTTCCATCCTGCGCACCTCCGCAAGATACACTTCCATGTGCTCGTCCTTCGGCTCGTACACCTTGTTGGAGAAGTTGACTAGGAGCTCTGAATCACCCTTGATGATGAGGCGCTTCACCCCCAGTGCTGCTGCAGCTTTCAAGCCTGCTTTGAGGCCCTCGTATTCTGCTATGTTGTTGGAGACCTTCTTGCCATGCTAGAAATAGAGCTGCACGGCGTAGTAGAGCTTGTCATGAGTGGGGGATCTAAGCACTGCACCAGCCCTCGCACCATGTCGCGAGAACGCTCCATCGAAGTACATGACCCAGCCATCTAGTGCCTCACTTCCCGGGGAAAGCGACCGATCCTCGCCTGCCTCGAGCCCTGGCGCCTCAGTCCATTCTGCCATAAAATCTGCAAGTGCGGCTCCCTTGACGACCCTGGTTGTGCTGAATTCCAACTGAAACGCTTGTAACTCGATGTTCCATTCGGCGACCCTTCCGGTTGAGTTGGGGCTCCTGAGTACCCTTTCCAATGGGTAGGCCAAGACGACCTTGATGGGGTGACCTTTAAAGTAGTGCCGCAGCTTCCGCGAGGCCACCAATAGCCCTTGCATCCCTCAGCACTGTGCTAACGAAATACACCGGATGCTCGACGAGGGTGGGTGTGCTGACGAGGTCCATGCCCTCTGGAGGGTTAGGCGCCTCCTGAGACGACGGAGCCCCCAGCACCTGGTTGCCTGGTGAGGCCTCTTCACCCCTAGGAGCGTCCTCCGGTTGAGGCTGGTCTCCATCTGCCGAGGTCATGGTCTTCGCGAGGCTTTCTTGGTCTTGTGTTGCCGCGGCCGGGGCCATGGTCGGTCGTGACGCGGCCTTGGTCTGGCGCTCTTCCTGAACCGCCACTAGAGCTGCACTAGCGGAGTAGGGTGTGGCGGCGAGGTAGAGCACCAGGGGCTCGAGAGGGCGCGGTGCCACCATCACAGGAGGGCTGGTCAGGTACTTCTTGAGGTCTTGAAATGCTTGGTCGGCCTCCTATGTCCATTCGAATGGACCCTTCTTCTTCATCAGCTTCAAGAAAGTCAAGGCGCGCTCCCCCATCTTGGAGATGAAGCGCCCTAACGCAGTTATGCGTCTAGCGAGCTTCTGCATTTCCTTGAGGGTTTGTAGTGGACTCATGTCTTCGATCGCCTTGACCTTCTCTGGGTTGGCCTCGATCCCTCTGTGGGACACGAGGAAGCCAAGAAGCTTGCCGGAAGGAACACCAAACACGCACTTCTCTGGGTTAAGTCGCAGGTCCACTTCGCGGAGGCTCGCGAAGGTCTCTTCCAGGTCCTGGATCAAGGTCTTCGCCTCCCGAGACTTTACCACAATGTCGTCGACGTAAGCTTCTGCATTTTTCTCAAGCTGCTGGCCTAAGGCAATGTGCATCAGCCACTGGAAGGTTGCGCCCGCATTGTGCAACCCGAATGGCATGCAGGTGTAGCAGTATACCCCACATGAGGTCAGGAAGACCGTCTTCTCCACATCTTCTACCGCCATCTTGATTTGGGGATAGCCCGAAAACGCATCTAGGAAACACAGCAGGTCGCACTCGGCGGTGGAGTCGCTGATTTGGTCGATGCGAGGGAGCGGGAACGGATCTTGAGGGAAGGCCGTGTTGAGGTTGGTGAAGTCGACGCACATGCGCTCCTTTCCTCCCTTTTTCGGCACAACGATAGGGTTTTCCAGCCATTCGGGGTAGCGAACGTCGCGAATAACACCTGCCGCCTCCAGCTTGCGGGTTCTTGGATGATGAAGGCCTGCTTCTCGGTGGACTTTCGCCTTGCTTTGTACTTCATGGGGCGCACATTGGGGCACACATTCAAGTGATGCTAAATCACCTGCCTTGGGACCCCCGCTAGCTGCTTGGGTTCCCATGTGAACACTTGCTTGTTCGAGCGTAGGAACTTCACCAGCGCCTCCTCTTGTTCGGGGTCTAGATTGGCACCTATGGTGAACGTGGCGCCAGAGGACACGTCCTCCTCAACTGGTACCTGCTTGGTCTCCGCCTTGTCCTGGGTGAACAAATGCTTCTTCTTGGTCGGTGCAGCCCCCTTGGCCTTGGAGGTGTCGGTGCCGGCAGGCTGCGCTGCCGCGGCTGTCTTGAGGGCGAGCTTGAGCGCCAGCAGAGCATCCTTGGTATCTCCAGCTATAGTGAGGACGCCGCTGCTCCCGGGCATCTTCATGAGGTTGTAGGACGAATGGGTCACTGCCATGAACTGGGCCAAGGCAGGATATTCGAGGATGGCATTGTACGGGAGGCTGATGTGGGCGATGTCGAAGTTGACCAGCTCCGTGCGGAAGTTGTCGTGGGTGCCGAAGGTCACAGGGAGGCGGATCTGCCCAAGGGAGCTGGAGGAACCACCTCCGATGCCCGAGAAGGGCTTGCTGGGTTGGAGTGCTTCCAGCGGTACATGGAGGAGGCTGGTGGCCTCCACCGAGAGCACGTTGAGGCCGGCGCTGCCGTCGATGAGGGTCTTGGTGACGGCCACCTGGCAGATGGTCGGCGTGCAAAGCAGTGGGAGCACACCCAAGCAGGCGGTGTTGGTGGGGTGATCGTCTGAGTTGAAGGTCAGAGCGGCCTTGGGTGCCGCCCATCCCAGAGGAGCTCCTTGCCGCGCGAGAGCGGCGCTGATCTGGCGGAAGAACGGCTTGGCGTGGCGGTCTGAGGGTGGCGCCTGCGAGCCGCCAAGGAGAGCTGCCATGACCGAGGGCGCGGGTGCAGTGTACTGGGTGAGGAAGAGGTTGCGCAGCTCCTCCCAGGAGGCCACAGAAGATGTTGGCAAGTCGAGCAGGCAAACGCGCGGGACGCCGGTGAGGGCCATGGGAAACCAGTTGGTCATGACCTTGTCGTCACCTCCAGCCTTGAGGATGGCCTCCTCATACACCAGCAGGAAAGCCAGTGGGTCCGTCGTACCGTTGTTGCGCGGTGGCATCTCTGGCTTGAACTTGTGCAGCCACTGCACCTGTCGCAAGGCAGGGGCCAAGACTCGGCTGCCCCTGGCCCCAGCGCTGGCGTCGGCCGCCGGAGCCGGTGGCGCGTTTTCTGCCATGAGGGCGAAGTGTGGTGTTGGTGGAGAGCGAGTCGACGGAAGGGAGAGCTCCGGCGCACCCCTACCTGGCGCGCCAAATGTCAAATATCGGGTTCCCGCAAAACCCTTAAGGTTCAAAATCTAGGGTGCACACGAAGATCTTCTCCCTACCGATGCAGGCCCCAAAACCTTGCCGCGATTCTAGCTAGCACGATGAACGGCACAAGAGACACAAGATTTATACAGGTTTGGGCCACCGTTGTGGTGTAATACCCTACTCCTGTGTGTGGTGTGATGGATTGCCTTTGGGCTGATGATGAACAGTACAGAGGAAGAACAACCTCGTGAGGGGTGTTCTTGTGGTGGTGAGGTGCTCTACTTGGGAAGGATTCGATCCAGCTTGCCTTCTACTGTGGTGGCTATCTCTACTTATAGAGGCCTTGGTCCTCTTCCCAAATATTGAGCGGGAAGGGAGCCAACAACGGCCATTTTGTACGGGGATAGCTAGTATAGGCTATCCAGACTAAAGGTGGTTGAGGGAGTCCTGGACTAGGGGGTGTCCGGACAGCCAGACTATCATCGTCCGCCGGACTCCAAGACCACGCAGATACAAGATTGAAGACTCCGTCCCGTGTCTGGATGGGACTTTCCTTGGCGTGGAAGGCAAGCTTGGCGATACGGATATGTAGATCTCCTACCATTGTAACCGACTCTGTGTAACCCTAGCCCTCTCCGGTGTCTATATAAACCGGAGGGCTTTAGTCCGTAGGACATAACCTCCATTACAACAATCATACCATAGGCTAGCTTTTAGGGTTTAGCCTCCTTGATCTCGTGGTAGATCCACTCTTGTATTACCCATATCATCAATATTAATCAAGCAGGACGTAGGGTTTTACCTCCATCAAGAGGGCCCGAACCTGGGTAAAACATCGTGTCCCTCGTCTCCTGTTACCATCCGCCTAGACGCACAGTTCGGGACCCCCTACCCGAGATCCGCCGGTTTTGACACCGACATTGGTGCTTTCATTGAGAGTTCCTCTGTGCCGTCGCCGATAGGAAGGATGTCTCCACCCGTCTTCAAGGATGGTATTTTCGCCAAAGGGGCCTTGGCCGCCGGCCAAACTATCCGGCTAGGTGGTTTTCTTATGACCGCCTGTCCGGCCACTGCTTCGACAATGACTTCTCAAGTCGTCAAAAGCAATCTTCACGTCAGCTCGGAATCTGCCGAGCAGCTGGATCCAATAGAGCTCTCGTCTGTCAACGAGCTCTTGGATCGCATCGCCGCCCTGGGAGTCGCTACAGACTACAATCAGATTGGGCTTAAAACCGATTTGAGAGAGATTAACTCTCCCCGGGTCACCCACCACGTCACAGTGGTAGAGGAACAATGCGGCGACTCTTCTCCTATATTGAAAACTAGTCATGTCCGGGCTCCCGAACCATCCATGTCGGATTTCTGCGGAGGGACGGACTTCGATCGAGCACTGAACTTAAAATCATGCATCATTTCGGACTCGCTGGACCACGTCTAGCAATCCAAGCTTCCGAATTTGGAAACTTCCCGGCCTTCAAGCCTTGAGACGGGTAGGGTTCCGGACTTAATTCCACCCACCCGCCCAGACATATGCGATCTATCTCTAATCCGGCAAGAGCCCGCTGAAACAGTACATCACTACTGGGCCAGATTCCTCCTGGTCATGGACAGGGTAAAGGACTGCCGAGAGGATAACGCGATCTCAATTTTTTGCAATAATTGCATGGATAAGGGAATCTTGAACACCGTCAGCCGTCGTAAAATTACACGCTTCGCCGACCTGGCGTCCATAGTACGAAAGTACTGTGCGATGGAGAGTTTCCGGAAAACCGAAAATAATTTTTGGGACAATCCGGCCCCAACCCTAGTCCGCAACAAAAGGGTGTGTTACACTCAGGCACTAGATACAAAAACCAAAAAGCAAAAACCCCATAGAGGGCACGGAACCGTACTGGAGGGATGGCTCAGCGGACCCTGTAAAATTCATAGTACAGAAGGCGCTGTCCCAACACATAGCCTTCGGGCATGTTGGATATTACGGCAGGTGGCCAAAAGTGGCGAGGAGCTTCTAGCCCCGGAAAACCACTCCAACAATACTGGTACGGTATCAATAGTCTTTGAGACTTTCGCATCAAATAATATGCGAAAACGAACAGTCCGCAGCCTCGCCGAAGTCTACCAAGTAGCAACAACAAATCCATGGAGCGACACAACCCTCACCTTCAACGCCAGCGACGAACCTAAATTCCGAACAGCCCGAGCACCAGCCGCACTGGTACTTAGTCCAATAGTGGACGGCTTTCGACTTACAAAAGTCCTCATGGATGGCGGCAGCGGATTAAACCTCATCTACGAGGAAACTCTTCAGAAAATGGAAATAGACTGGAACCGCATTGAGCGAAGCAGCATAACCTTCAGAGGAAGCACGCTGCACTGGAAAAATCACACTCGATGTGGCGTTCGGCTCGCCGGACAATTACAGATCCGAAGAAGTCATGTTCCAAGTGGCCCCGTGCAACAGTGGATATCACGCTATATTAGGACGAGAGGCATTCACAATTTTTCAAGCCGTACCCCATTACGGGTACATGAAGCTCAAAATGCCTGGGCCCGGCGGAATAATCACTCTCGTTAGTGATCCAGACATAGCACTCCGCGCCGAAAACAAGACAGCCGCATTAGCCCTGGAGGCACTATCCGAAGCCCTAGCAGCAGAAGAACCCACCGCACTGCGCTCTACGGTGAATAGGGACGATGTGATACTCGACAAGAGATCCAAGTCCACCTCCTTCAAACCAGCGGATGAAATAGTAAAATTCCAGGTCCATCCAACGGACCCAACAAAGACGGCATCCATCGGGGCACAATTGAACCCTGATGTAGACGCCGCACTGCGAGAATTCCTTCGGGAAAATTGGGACATTTTCGCCTGGCACCCCTCGGATATGCCCGGAATCCCACGCAGATTGGCAGAACACAGCCTAAATATCCTAAAAGGATTCAAGCCAGTCAAACAGGCTCTTCGACGATTTTCCGAACCCAAAAGACAGGCAATGGGAGAAGAGCTAGCCAAACTATTGGAAGTCGGATTCATCAGAGATATCAAACATCCGCATTGGCTAGCAAACCTGGTAATGGTACCAAAGAAGGACAAATCCTGGCGCCTATGTGTCGATTTTAAAGACCTTAACAAGGCCTGCCCAAAGGATCCCTTCCCCCTCCCCCGCATCGACCAAATAATCGATGCTACTGCAGGGCACGATTCATTGTGCTTCCTCGACGCATACTCTGGCTACCATCAAATCAAGATGGCGGAAGCAGACCAAGCCGCAACGGCATTCATCACCCCATATGGACCATTCTGCTTCAACACGATGCCCTTCGGACTTAAAAATGCTGGCGCAACATATCAGCGCATGATTCAAACATGTCTGGCCACCCAGATCGGCAAAACAGTTGAGGCATACGTAGACGACGTAGTCGTCAAAACCAAACACGTCAAAACTCTGGTAGACGACTTGAGGCTCACATTCGACAACCTCAGAGCATATGACATCAAGCTGAATCCGGAAAATGTGTTTTTGGCGTACCAGCCGGAAAGCTACTGGGCTTCATTGTATCCGGTAGAGGAATTGAAGCAAACCCAGCCAAGATCCAAGCTCTGTCACAGCTAGATATCCCAAAAGACCTCAAGCAAATACAAAAATTGACTGGATGCGTGGCGGCTCTAAGCCGCTTTATCTCCCGTCTAGGAGAAAAGGCATTGCCCCTCTGTCGCCTCCTTAGGCGCACCGAACACTTCGAGTGGACGGATGCTGCCACTGCCAGACTCGAAGAAATAAAAGCCATATTGGCAACAAATCCGGTCCTGGCTGCGCCCAACCTGGGCGAACCAATGTTCTTATACATCGCAGCAACACATCAAGTTGTAAGCGCGGTACTCGTCGTCGAACGAGAGACAGAAGGGCATAAATTCCCTCTTCAAAAACCAGTGTACTACGTATCCACTGTGTTAACCCCATGCAAGTCCCGTTACCCGCACTACCAAAAGATAGCGTATGCGGTGTTCATGGCATCCTGGAAGCTCAGACACTACTTTCAAGAGTGTTCGATAACAGTGGCCTCCGAAGTGCCACTCAATGACATTATAAACAACTGCGACGCAACGGGCAGGATTGCAAAATGGGCCATTGAGCTCTTACCATTCGATATAACCTACAAACCTCGGCGAGCTATAAAGTCACAAGTTTTGGCTGACTTTGTCACTGAATGGACCGAAGCCGAACTCCCTAAAGAGTACGGCGCATACTCCAATTGGCCGGACTGGGGGCTGGCGTCGTATTGACGTCCCCGACCGGGGACATAGTCCAATACGTACTTCAAATAATGTACACGGACTCCAACAACGCAGCTGAATACGAGGCTCTTTTACATGGTCTCCAGATGGCAATCTCCATGGGCATTCAACGCCTAGAGGTGCGCGGGGATTCAAACCTTGCAATATCCCAAATAAATGGAGACTTCGACGCCAAGGATCCGAAAATGGTAGCATATCGCAACGCTGTCCTAAAAATGTCAGCTCGGTTCGAAGGACTCGAATTCCATCACGTAGCCCGAGATAATAACCAAGCAGCCGACGTACTGGCATGCACCGGCGCAAAACGTGACGCTGTCCCTCCAAACATCTTCCTGGAACGGCTCTTCAAGCCATCTGTACTATGGGAAGAGGAGTCTGGAAATGACAAACCGAAAAAAACCGCGCCAACCGGCGATTCAGCCGATGACATAACACCTTCAGCCCACGACATAATGGCAATAATCGCCCCGTGGACAGAACCATTCTTAGCCTACTTGCTGAGGTAGGAACTCCCCGAAGACCAAAATGAGGCCCGCTGCATAATCCGGCGATCTAAAGCCTACAAGGTCCATGAGGGAGAACTTTATAAGAAAAGCACAACCGGAGTCCTTCAAAGGTGTATCTTCGAAGTGGAAGGGCGAAACCTCCTGGCTGAAATTCATGTCGGACTAGGCGGACACCACGCAGCAGCTCGGGCTCTTGTAGGAAAGGCATTCCGTACAGGGTTTTATTGGCCGACGGCCCGGGCAGATGCTCAGGACTTAGTCCAAAGATGCGTCGGATGTCAGCTCTTTGCTAATCAGAGCCATATGCCACCCACCGCCCTCAAAACTATACCCATTACCTGGCCGTTCGCGGTCTGGGGGCTTGACATGGTTGGACCCCTCAAAGGGGGAACCCACAAGCAAAGGTACCTATTGGTCATGGTGGACAAATTCACCAAATGGATAGAGGCCAAACCAGTCAAAATGGTAGAGTCCGGACCAGTGATAGACTTTATCTCCGGGGTAGTACACCGTTTCGGTGTCCCCCACAGCATCATCACCGATAACGGCACAAATTTTACGGCCGACGAGGTTAAATCATGGTGCAAAAATATGGGCATTAAGCTCGATTACGCTTCAGTCTATCATCCTCAAACCAACGGTCAAGTGGAACGAGCAAATGGTCTAATAATGAGCGGCATCAAACCCAGACTAGTGCGGTCACTTACGAAATCTGACACGCACTGGGTAGAGGAGCTCGACTCCGTACTCTGGGGGCTGCGGACAACGCCCAACCGTACTACTGGATTCACACCACTTTTTATGGTATACGGCGCAGAGGCAGTTCTGCCCTGCGACATCATTCATGACTCACCTCGAGTGCGCATGTACGAAGAAAGGGAAGCCGAGCTGGATCGGCAAGACAGCTTATATGCATTGGAGGAAGAACGCGACGTCACCAAGGCTCGCTCCGCATTCTATCAGCAGCAAGCTCGAAGATATCAAAGCAGGGAAGTACGGGCCAAGACTTACAACGTTGGCGAACTAGTTCTACGCCTGACGGACAAGAAAAAGGACAAGCTCAAGCCCAAATGGGAGGGCCCTTTCATTATCGATCAAGTCCTGACTGGCGGAGCGTACCGTCTATGAAATGCATCGGACAACCGACTCGAGCCGAACCCATGGAACGGCCTCCGAAGATTCTATGCCTAGCGCTGGACTAAGAGTTCGTCCCCTTCCCAAGTCCAAATTTTTACACTTGAGCTGTCTTTTGTTTCTCTTTCTTCCCTTAACACTTTTCCTAAACGCCCTTAAGGGCCCACTTGCGCGTTGTTCGCACATACTTGATGTGCCATCCGCACTCATTATACCTAGGGGCTTCTTTTCCAGAAGCTCAATTATAAGGGCTTCATGCCCAACACATGTGTCAAGCTTCCACATGTACCTTTTACTCACCATTATATGCATCGATATGACTTAAGTTTTGGCCAAGCTGGGTTGCCTCGCTCCTGTGCTTACCCCTACGTTCCCGATTGTTCGGCTAGGAGGTAAAGGGAGCACCTCTGCGATTGTTACTGCCGGGTCAGCCGGATGTGTACCTCAGACTGGGTGAAGCCGAAAGCTAGCGTTCTTAAGGGAATAATCGGTCGGTGACGTGAAAGATGATTTTTTACCTATTTATTTATCTGCCCCCAGATGTTTTTCTGCTTTTTTCGCAGTCCGGACATGCACCTTAGGGCATGCCTCCCAGGGAAAGGAACCCTTAACGGAACTATTCTCCCTGGAAGATGTTTCTTACTAACCATGTAATATAACATAACTAGTTGGGCACTTGTCTGATAAAGCACTAATGACCCCTACGCCTGGTCTCCATGCATACCCCGGTTGTTTCTTAACCGAGAAGGTATTCGGACACACTCCGGACTCTAGGGTCCCGAGGTTGAAGCGAAAAGGTCGGCAAAGACAAACGATCTACAATCCGGCTAGAAGGCATTTCACATGTCATTTTAAAAATACATTGTGAAATCTACTAACTGTATTCCTCCTCAATCCCGTCTAACAGGCTGTCTAATTTACAGTCCCATTGGGAAAATTTAGCGGCCAACTCTACTTGGCCGTATACTAAACTCACAGGGATCTCCTTCCCATCAGGCCCCACAGGTCCGACCTCGGCCATGTGGTTGGGATCCTCCTTCTTGTACCGCGTCTTCACCATGGCCCAAGCCTCCCTGGCACCTTGGCGGCAGGCTGAAATCTTCCACAAACGGAAGCGCTGCCGCATTTCCTGAAGCTTCTCCGTAAGCTCCCCAAGGCCTTTGGGCAGGGAAAGGGCCGGCCATAAAGCCTGAACGGCGCCGCTCATCGCCTGCCGAACTCGTTCGAGCAGCTGCAACAGCTCGGGAAGTTGATCGCCCATCGATACGGGCATCTCCTCTGCAGGGCGACCTGTGAGTATACCTACAGACATATTTTGTCAATTGACTTCCTCGCCGAACTCTTCTTTTCAAAGGAGTTCGCTTAAGCACTTACTATAGATGCCGCGACGAAGCCGCTGATTCTCCTTAACGGAGCCAGACAGCTCGGCCAGAACACCTTTCAGCTCTTCCCGAGCTGGGCGTGGGCATCCTGGAGCTTGTTCCTCTCTTGCTGCACCCTATTCAGCACCCTCTCACCGGCCTTCAGCTGGCGCAGTAATTCTTGCCTGTCCGGATCTTGTCCGGCGGCACCTCCAATGTCATTATTAGACTTGCGCGCTATCAATAAAAATGTGTTACCAGGAGGGGTCTCTGTGTTTCCTCCTGCGGCAGCAAGTGCGGCCTCAAGTTGGGTCTTGCACTCTTGCAGCTCCTGAGACAGTTGGGTATTCTTCTCAGTAAGATCCTGCGTTTCAAATGATCCTTAAATTAGTTAACATAACTACTTTAAGTCTCGGGGGCTACTGGCATATAAAACTATTAAATTCTCTTACCCGTATGTCTTTTACATATTGCTCCGTGCCTCTGGTAAAACCATCTTGAGCAGCACTGAGGTGCGCGTCCCCCGCGTTAAAGGCATTCAACGCCTCAGGGGAGAAGCACGCATCACAAAATACTGTCCGGCGGCGCCTGTGGTTCATGGCGCTCTCCATCTCAGACTTGGTGGTGGACAGTCTGTCGGCATCCTCAGTTGGAGGAGTATCTGGCCCGCGCCTTGCGCTCACCTCCCCCTCCAGACCGGGTGCTGGAGCCTGGCTAGTACGGGTCGGATTGGCAACCTCCATGCCCGCAGTCAGGCAGGCGCTTTTTCTCCTACAAAAGTCATGAGCGCTTAAAACGCTTCCTAAGGACGATGCTCTAAATAATGAACTGTGAGCTATACCTTTGCGGCGACGTTTTAGTCCGCGCCGCGCTCCTCTTCCGCCTGCTGGTCCGGACTGGCCTTGGTTGGTCAGCCGCCGCGGGCTCGGCTTCCCGCCCTGGAGGCGCTTCCTACAAAACACCATCATATGCGAAGGTTAGATATGAGCAAGGAAGAAACAATGGTGTCGGGACTTCGGTCACAATCACCTGGGAAGCCGAATATAATCCGGGGTAGTCAGCCGTAATGGCGACTAAAGCATTGTCCATGCTGAGCTGGTAGAACACCCCGTCGATTAGCTCCACCTTTATGTCTGGATCCTCTTCCGAGGCCGGATCTTGGGATCTCTCTCGATCCTCAGGTTGCGGAGCTGGACTTATCATGTCCTCCACGATCCAACGCAGCTCCTACGTCGAAAACATAATATGAGAAGCTTAAACTTCGAAAACATGGGTCGGGCCCTTAAAGTGTTCGCTTACCCAACGCCGAGGGTTATTCATGGAGAAACCATTCAACGGGCTCTTCTGGAGAAAGTCCTCCTTCTCCCCCTTGTACAGGCCGGACAGGATCGTCACTAGATCCTCGGCCGAATCCGGTCCTTTGCGGCCATGACGGGTGGCGTCGTCTTCCCCGTTGAAATCCCACATGGGGTGGCCCCTGTATTGTAGTGGCTGCACCCCCCGCGTAATGCATGTTGCCATGACTCCAATCATGGTCAAACCCGGAATGGGCCAGTAACCTTATCCAACCCATCAGATAATGGACGCTCTTGTCTTCCTCCAGTTGGGGGCTCCGCGGGTGCCAACTAAGGCGTTTCTTCAGAGGAGCAGTGCTGAACTCCGGGAGGCCGATCCGAGCAGGGTCCGGCAGCAGAGCTTCTTCCATGTAAAACCATTCCGAAGGCCAGTCTTCGGACGCCTTCTTAGGGGTTCCGGATGGATATCCGGTCCCGGCAATGCGCCATATTTCGGCGCCGCCCACTTGGTATATGGACCCCTCGTGAGAACGGGGTACGAGGCAGAACAGCCTCTTCCATAGTGCGAAATGGGGCTCAATGCCCAGAAATAGTTCGCAAAGAGCTACATAACCCGCGATATGCAGGATAGAGGCGGGCGTAAGGTGATGGAGCTGGAGTCCATAGAACTCCAGGAGCCCGCGGAGGAACGGATGTATAGGAAATCCGAGTCCCCTTATCAGATAGGGGACGAAGCATACCCGCTCCCCTTTGTTGGGACTTGGGGTAGCCTCTGCTTGCTTCCCACCTTGGTAAGTGGCCAACCCGGCTCGAACCGGGACCATGAAGGCCGGAGGGAGATATCCCTTTTCTTGAAGCGCCACCAGCTCGTTGTGCGGGACGGAACATCTCCTCCAATCTCCTGGCAGAGGGCTGGGAGCGTGAGAAGAGGAGCCGCGTCGACGGTCCATGATGGAATGGATTTTTGGTCAGAGGCGCTCCGATGAGGACTCGCGGAAGGAAGATGGTGTGATTTGGATCTGGATTCTTGCCTCTCTTATAGGCAGATTATTTGTGCAGCTAGGGGGTAAAATATTAAAGATACCCTGGCTTTTCGCATTCGTGCGACGCGTGGAAGAAGGTCATTATTGGGCGTAGAAGCCAAGAAGCGCAACATTGATAAGGAAGCCGGACACTGTTCGGCAGGAACATGGAATTTAAAGGAGAACCCGCCTTGCAACGCCGAAGATTATATACGCGTTGGACTTATCGTCATTGAAGCCTGGTTCGGGGGCTACTGAGGGATTCCTGGACTAGGGGGTGTCCGGGCAGCCGGACTATCATCGTCCGCCGGACTCCAAGACCACGCAGATACAAGATTGAAGACTCCGTCCCGTGTCCGGATGGGACTTTCCTTGGCGTGGAAGGCAAGCTTGGCGATACGGATATGTAGATCTCCTACCATTGTAACCGACTCTGTGTAACCCTAGCCCTCTCCGGTGTCTATATAAACCGGAGGGCTTTAGTCCGTAGGACATAACCTCCATTACAACAATCATACCATAGGCTAGCTTTTAGGGTTTAGCCTCCTTGATCTCGTGGTAGATCCACTCTTGTATTACCCATATCATCAATATTAATCAAGCAGGACGTAGGGTTTTACCTCCATCAAGAGGGCCCGAACCTGGGTAAAACATCGTGTCCCTCGTCTCCTGTTACCATCCGCCTAGACGCACAGTTCGGGACCCCCTACCCGAGATCCGCCGGTTTTGACACCTACAGTGGTCTTCGACTGCCAAAGGCACTGGTGATGACACCATCTTGGGCTCCACAGTGACCTCCGTCCTGCCGTCGTGCTGGTCTTGGTCTTGTTGCACCAATATGGAAACCTTTGCTTGGTGCCTCGGTACTCCGCGCCTGCGCTTGCCCCTTTTGCACCAAAGAGGAAACGAGGACAATGCGCAGGATGGCGCCCGCCTGGTCTTGGTCGCCATGCCTTGCGCCATGAGCACCTCGCGAGGTACCCCCTGCCTTGATCTCTCCACCTCCTCATGAGCCTGCCTGGTGAGGCCGCCCCTGAGGAGGCCTTGTGTCGCTCGCCTCGCGAGGGTCTTGAACTTGGGTTGATGAAGACGGGTCGTACTGGGCCACCGCTGAGCCAAGCTGTAGGATACAGGCAGGCAAGTCTGGGGACCCCCGTTCCTAGAACGCCAACACCCATGATACAATTTTCTTGTATGTTGATTTAACAAACCAGTGCCTTAAGCCACTCAGCCATACCTCCAAGTTGTTGATCGGAATTGGATGTGCCGGGTTGGTTGCCCGAAGGTCCACTACGTAAGCCGTAGCACGCGTACTATTCTTTACTAAGCAAGAAAGACTCTATCCATGTAACGCCCTCGATGCGGCTATATCTCCCACGTGTCGAAGCACGACTTAGAGGCATAACCGCATTGAAAGCAATGTCGCAAGTGAGGTAATCTTCACACAACCCATGTAATACATAAGGGAAAGAGATACATAGTTGGCTTACAGTCGCCACTTCACACAATACATAAATAAACATCCATCATTCAGTTTACACTCAAGGTCCGACTACGGAACCAAAATAAAAGAAGACTACCCCAAATGCAACACAGATCCCCGATCGTCCCAACTGGGCTCCACTACTGATCGTCTGGAAATGAAACATAGTAACGACCAAGGGCCTCATCAAACTCCCACTTCAGCTCAGTTGCGCCATCTGCGCTGGTATCACTGGTACCTGCATCTGTTTTGGTAGAATCTGTGAGTCACGGGGACTCAGCAATCTCACACCCACGAGATCAAGACTATTTAAGCTTAAGGGAAGGTTGGTGTCATGAGGTGGAGCTGCAGCAAGCGACTAGCATATATGGTGGCTACGATCGCAAAAGAGAGCGAGAAGAGAAGCAAGGCACGGTCGTGAAGCTAGTAGCGATCAAGAAGTGATCCTGAAACTACTTATGTCAAACATAACTCCAACACCGTGTTCACTTCCCGGACTCCGCCGAGAAGAGACCATCACGGCTACACACATGGTTGATGTATTTTAATTAAGGTCAACTTTGGGTTTTCTACAACCGGACATTAACAAATTCCCATCTGCCTCATAATCGCGGGCTCGGCTTTCGAAAGATAATACCTTGCAGGGGTTTCGCAACTTAGCCCATCATAAGCTCTCACGGTCAACGAAGGATAAACCTTCTCCCGGGAAGACCCGATCAGTCTCGGAATCCCGGTTCGCATGACATTTCGACAATGGTAAAACAAGACCAGCAAAGCCTCCCGAATGTGCCGACAAATCCCGATAGGAGCTGCACATATCTCGTTCTCAGGGCACACCGGATTATCCAAACTTCCGATAGGCCATGCCAGAGTTGCCCCTGGTGGCCACCGACGGCTGACAGGTTGGACCAACACTCACGACGAGCATTGGCTCGGGGGGGTAAATAAAGATGACCCTCGGGCTCGCGAAAACCCAAGGGAAAAAGGCTTAGGTGGAAAATGGTAAAACCAAGGTTGGGCCTTGCTGGAGGAGTTTTATTTAAAGCGAACTGTCACGGGGGTCCCATAAATCACCCAACCGCGCAAGGAACGCAAAATCAAGGAACATAACACCGGTATGACGGAAACTATGGTGGCAAGAGTGGAACAAAACACCAGGCATAAGGCCGAGTCTTCCACCCTTTACCAAGTATATAGATGCATTAATTAAAACAATAGATATTTTGATATCCCAAAATATCCATGTTCCAACAAGGAACAAACTTCATCTTCACCTGCAACTAGCAACGCTATAAGAGGGGCTGAGCAAAAGCGGTGACATAGCCAAACAACGGTTTGCTAGGAAAGGATGGTTAGAGGTTTGACATGGCAAGATGGGGGGCATGATATAGCAAGTGGTAGGCAACGTAGCATAGGCATAGCAAAAGAGCGAGCATCTAGCAAGCAAAGATAGAAGTGATATCGAGGGTATGTTTATCTTGCCTGCAAGGTTCTCAGAGTTGTCGAAGGCTTGATCCTCGTAGGCGTTCTCAACAGGTTCCTCGTTCACGTACTCGTCTCCCAGCTCTACCCAAAGCAAGAACACAAGCAATGGAACAACAATCAACCAAGGAGCAATGCCCAAGCAATATGATGCAATACATGACATGCTATGCGAGATGAGATATGCAATGCATATGTGTGCTCCGGAAGGAAAATGATGAATCGGGCATCAACTTGGCAAACCAAGTATGCCGCTGGAAAGATGAGATGATTTCGGTTGAAATCGATATAAAGATCACCGGAATCGGATGCACGGTTTGCAAATGACAAGCAAAACAAGAATGATGTGAATCCGCGTTTAACAGCACGATGCTACTTAGTATGCAACAAGAAACTATGCTACAACACCCCAACATAAAAACAAAGCATATGACAGTGATCTACAGGAGATTCTTAACAAAAGAGGAACACTGAGCTACGGCTAAATCACATCATATCAGGCTCAAACAAGCATGGTGAAAGTGCAAAAAATATCAGGTTCACAGACTTGGTGAAAATACTAGTATGCCAGAAATTAACATCAGGAAGGCATGTTTATAGCAAGCAAACAACAAGCTACAGGAACTTATAATAGCAAAACAAGACATGGCAGGAATCTACTCAAAGCATAGATCAAAAGTCCCTTACTGACCATAAGCCAAAAAGGACCATAAGAAATGATGGCACCCATGTAAACATAGCAAGTTTCATTACAGATCTCAGACTTAGCAGAAAAACTGGGCATGGCAAAACAGATATCAAGTAGGCATGTTCTTGAGCTCGATGCACTCACTACAGAGCATCTCATGATAAACTAAGCATACACCCATCAAGAAGACATGGCATAGAAGCTATACATGGCAAGAACAACACAATAGCATACACGGATCAACTACAACAACCTTGTGAAAATTGAATCTCTTGTTAACAATCTGCCAGGAAACATTTTGAAGCAAAAGTAGAGCACGAAAATGACATACTAGACTACTCCATAAATGCCAACAAAGGCATGGATGGATAGAGCACATCCATATGTTCAAAACACCCTTAATGATCATGCTCAAAATGGGCATAGATCTCTTTGTAACAACATGAACACATGGCATAAAAATAACAGCAGGACATGACTTAGTGAAATTACTAAGTTCCTGAAATCAGCAACACTATCATCCCTAGTTTGCATGCTTGTGCTAGTCACCACGGAGATCACAAAAATACATTTCATACACCCCTGGAAAGATAGCATGGCATAGATCAAAACATATGTAGGACTCAAGTTCATAAGGTGCACACATTAATCATGGCAAAAATGACAAAAGTGAATGTTCTGTTAAGAAACAGAAACTAACATCACATAGCCCTCTTCCAACAGCATTTCGGGCATCAAGATGAGCTCAAATGTAAATGGTGCAATGAGATTAAATGATCTAATCTTCGAGGCGAACAAATGGGTATGCTACACGCCCAAAACGGTGCCACGGGTGCAAAGATGTGATGCGATGAAGATGCAACAAAATATTTGCAGAACGAGAAAAATTACTTAGAGGAAAAACGGGTCAACCTAGGGTTCGTCGGCACGCGAACCGAGACGGCGACGGATCTCGCCGGAGTTGCCCCGGAGCTCGCCGGAGAAGGCCGGGGTGGCCGGATCCGGCCGCGGGAGAGGTCGGCGGCGTCGGCCTTGGGCGGAGGAGGCCGGGGCGCGGGCGGCGCGGCGAACTCCGGCCGGGGCGGCGGCCTGGGCGCGC